>NC_045441.1:41178882-41202425 GCF_002776525.5 Piliocolobus tephrosceles
AGTCTCGCTCTGTCGCCCAGGCTGGAGTGCAGTGGCCGGATCTCAGCTCACTGCAAGCTCCGCCTCCCGGGTTTACACCATTCTCCTGCCTCAGCCTCCCAAGTAGCTGGGACTACAGGCGCCTGCCACCTCGCCCGGCTAGTTTTTTTTTTTTGTATTTTTTTTAGTAGAGACGGGGTTTCACCATGTTAGCCAGGATGGTCTCGATCTCCTGACCTCGTGATCCGCCCGCCTCGGCCTCCCAAAGTGCTGGGATTACAGGCTTGAGCCACCGCGCCCGGCCTGCAACAACCTTTTTAAGGCCTGTAGTCATCTTGCACGCACACTGCACTTACATAAAACACTCCTGGGGTAAATTAAAGGCTAAACAGGAGAGGGCCTAGAAATTTGTGGAAAGAGTGTATGCCTACAACAAACTGAAGATTCCAGAAATGCTGCTCCTCCATCTCCCACATTTATATGTGTGTCATGAAAATGAAAAATTAAGTCATTTTTTCAAATGATTTGGTCTCACTGGAAATTGTTAGAGTGACTTCCTTGGTGAAGGTGTCTTTTTGTGAAATAATGTTCACATATAACACTCTATACATGTATTCATTTATTGTGTTTGGGAATGGAAAAGTTACTATATACCAAAACACAGTAATCTGAAAATGGTATAATTCTTCAATAGCTATTGTGAGAAAACATTGTAAATTACATATTTTTTCAAAAAAATGTGATCTCTTATTTACTTATATAATACTAAATGTAACCACTTAAGATGAAATCAATTCTATCATGCTAATTCGCTGTTTAGATTTTACATTTTTTTTTTTAAGTTTTTTTTTTGCTTGTTAATTTATTTGTTATTTTTTGTTTGAAGAAGCAGGGTCTTGCTCTGTCACCAAGGCCAGAGTGCAGCAGTATTATCATGGCTCACTGGAACTTCAAACCTCTGGGCTCAAGCGATTCTCCCATCCCAGCCTCCCAAGTAGCTGGGAATACAGGCATGAACCACCATGCCTGGCTAATTTTTAATTTTTTGTAGAGATGGAGTCTCGCTTTGTTGCCGAGGCTGGTCTTTAATTCCTGGGCTTGAGCCATCCTCCCGCCACAGCCTCCCAAATTTCTGGGATTATAGCCATGAGCCACGACACCTGGCAAATTTCAAGTGTTTACATTTTAGTTCTGAAACTTCCTTTAGACACAAACAACAAACTTTTGACTATCACCTCTCTTCCTGTCATCTTCAAATGACACTTTAAGTCTTTGTGGTTCCCAAGATGACTTCCTAAGGCACTGCACTGCTTTGTGCAGACTCTAAGCAAAATACACACTATATGATGGAATCCTCAGCCAGTTTTCAACTCAAATGCAATACATTGCCCTCCTACTATAACTTTATGCTATAAATGATGATTTTAAACAAATTTAAACACCCCAGAGGAAGTTGCTATTTTCCCACCTTTATATATCGTAACATATAAGTGTCAAGAGTATTTGCTTTGGGGCCCACTTTTTCATTTCAATATTTAGAAAGAGTTACGAAGAGAGGATTAAGGGAGAATCAGCACTGATGTCTAATTAAAACCAGAAATCATATAGTTTGGACAGAAAGCAGGAAATGGATACAGGTGGATGTCAGAATATTTTAGTAAATTGGAGCAATCAGCAGTTTTTAGAAGTAGGTTTCACATACCAAGAAAGATATGGGCAGCACAAATGACTAGAGATTGCCAGCTGTGATAAGTCTAATTAGCATTGACACACTCTTGTTGAAACATCTGTGACATGTATATTAAAAAATATAACTGTGAAATACAGAGTTCTATGGATATTTAAATGATTGTGTTTCAAGCAGGCAGGTAGCAATTGAAAGGAAATTTGTGTTATAATAAATGATAATACAACAGAAATCTATTTAGGACCATGGATTATTCCATTTTAAAAAAGATTGATTGATGGATAACAAAGAAAACTAAATGGAAAATAATAGAAAACGTCACTAACTCAATAGGGCATGCGTTTTTGATGTTATAATAATACCTCATTCACATATTTTGTTTAAATTAGGGCCAACTGCTTGATTAACTATTCTCCATGTATCATCTACTTTAAGGGTTGTGAACCTATGAACAGTCTCTATTACATTGAAGATGCCATTTTTTATTTCTGAAATGGAACGCTTTCAACACATTCAAAATGGTAAAATAGAAACAGTAATGTGTTGATTAATGGGATTCACTTTCCTATCCCAAATAAACACTTTCGTAGTTACTGTTTCCTATAGAAAACAAAAGCAATTTCCCATAGCAAAAAAATAGACATTGTGGTAGCTAAAATTCTCTTAATATAGAATAATGGTAATGCTTGTGTTTGCACGGGTAATACACATGATTTTGGAACAATGTTTTTTAATTAAAAATATAATCAATTCTGAATTCTAGATGGGCAAGCTTGGAAGAGAGCAGACAAATAGTACAGACTTCTGGTTTTTACCCTTGGACCAAATATTAATAAAGGAATGCTCAGTTTGAGGGGTGGGTCCTTCTCACTCAAAGATTAGGAACAAGTTGTGCTCCATCCATGGAATCAGATGGGGCTCATGGGGGAATGTCTAGGTAAGGTGGTCCCTGAGAAACCCTCACAGTGGGTGTTGACTATAGCTAGAACAAATCGGAAGGTCACCCAGGGTTGGGTCTGGGAGAGAGACAGGAGCAAGTATGAGGAATAGGGGCCCATAGGAACCAATTTAGTGGCTGCATTGGAGTGAAAGGATGGTCCACGTGAAAGTGGCAAAAAATACTTCCATGAAGTATAAGCCATCTTCCTTTTTTAGAATGCCTTCTAGAAGCCAGCCACCAATGATGGAGAGGACTTAATGGATCATTGCCTTAAAGAAGAATGGAAGGAAGTTCTAGAGTGGCATCTTTGACTTCACATCCCTTGACATAGTGATTGTGTAGGCTAACAAAGATGATTCTACATTTTCTTTCATCATTTTCTGTCGGTGTTTTCTCAACAAATTTCTGATTATTGGCTTCCAAAATAGATTTTCTAGAGAATATATTTCAGTCATTAATAGTAATTTCTTATAATTATACATAGCTTTGTATATAATATGTTGCCATTATAGTTGAAATCTCAGCCTCTGCTTGTGGGTACTGATCTACAATAGACAATACATCTGGTTGTAGGGGAATAAAGAGTTTATTCAAGGCCGAGATCAGGCCTTGACTTAGTTTGATGTTACCAAGCCAGCTCAAATCTGAGAAGGCCTGTCAAGAGATAAACCAATTTAGTGAACATTCTTAAATTCTTTATTTCACAATCCCTAAACCAAAATAAACAATCTTATATAGATTTTCGTAGTAGTCAAGATAGTTTCTATTTGAAATACAGTTCTCAGAAAGATTTTATCATGTGTAAGACCATATATTATCTCATTAACGATTTTAAGGTCTTTATTGCAGGACACTAAGCCACTCATCTGAAGAAATTAGTTAATCAAAAGATTATTTATTTACCAAGCTACAGCATCCCGACACACAGGATAATTGGATGTGCTTTTCCTTTATTTAATTCTGTTTTCACTTATTAAGTACCTGCTCTGGGCAGAACCCTGGGTTAGTCAGTCTGTGGTAATGAAACATAATTTGCCACTAAATGAAGGCACAAAAAAACAAGAAGTGGACAGACCTAGAAGCTACAGGCTTCATCAGAAATTAAAAGTCATATTTTGGTATAACAACAACAACAAAAGACTACCTCCCTATCCATTACACACTGTGCTTATTACTGTGGAAACATTTTATTAATGTTTGCAAGAGGCAAGGGTCATATGTAAAATATCTAAAAACTTGTAGGGCCAGCAAACAATCAGGCAGAAGGTTAAAATCTGGATACCTCCGAACTCCCTGGCAGGTGTTCAAGTTTAGTTGCTGGGATAGTATGCGTGAAGGGGGTCCTGGGCTACCGGAGTGTCAGGGCCCCTCAGGCAGAACCTGTTCAATATTTTAACAGCTGATACAGCTGAATATCAACCTGGAGAATACCTGATGCATTACTATCCTTATTTTTCAGGTGAAGAAACTTGGGAGCTTAAAGAGGCTAAGTTATTTCTCTTTGATCACAGAACTAAGGTGTTGAAGCTGAAATTTGAATAAAATACTTTGTGATTCCGAAGTCTATGCTCTTAATCTCTCTTCCATATGTGATGTAATAAGTAAGCAAACACTCGTAGGATTGCTTGGGGGAAGAAATCGTCACGTCTGACTGAAGATATTTGAGGACACTGCAGAGAGTCTGGGCCTTAAAGGGGTAATCAGATTTCAGCCCACATTTAATTCCTCAGTGTAATTGATAGAAGATATGTAGGCACACTCATTTCCCAGAGATATAATCATTCAAAGTTTTGGGTGAGTCATGTACTCTTATATTTATGCCTCTCCCATGATTAAAAGAAATTCTCTTTAGTACTTAATCCTGAATTAGATATTCCTACGCTTGTTTTCTCAATTTTCAAGGGGCAATTACTTTGTTATTTTGATTTCAACTTCTTTCGTTTGTTAGCCTCAATCCTTATAATATTTGGAAGTAGCTTCTAACATGCTGAAATTTCTGAAAAAGTGTCATATAAGAATAGATCTCTTTTATTAAATGAGAGAAGATTCCTGATACCCAACTCAGGGATGAATGAGCAGGGAGGCGTTGGCCTGACTGATGAACCGGGTTCACCTCTGGCTCCCTTCTGTCTGTGAGACATGACCCTTCCTGAATCCTGGCTCTTCCCTTCCCAGCCTGTGCTCTGTTAGTCACCCTTCCTGAGTGCTTTTCATTCGTGCCCCAGCCTACTTGGGGGTCTCACGGCCATCATGCTCTTGTAATAATGTTCCTCCTGTTATTAAAAGACATTTTATGTATATGTATATATAATGTATGTTTTATGTATATTAATTAAATATGTGTAAAAACATCTTTTAATAACAAAAAGCCTGTAGTGCTTTTAGAGCTATGATACAAAGGCATGCAAGGGCAGTAAAACAAATCAGTATCTGACCCAAAGGATGACACCATATGTTATTGTAGAGTGCGTCTGTGGTTGAATTAAGTGGAGAAGTGATGTCCTCTCTCTGTTCAGGAGACCTGAAAACTGGAGTAGAGAAGCTTGTAAGACGACTCATTTCCAGTGGGATTTCTTTATGTGAAGATACATGAGTCTTTCTTGATCAGTCACTGTCTGCTGCTGACACGTGGGTTGGGGCCAGGTTTTTCTTTGGGCCACATTGGTTTTTGTTCTTCTCTAGATATTGACAATTATGTAAACCTAGAGCGAGGCTAGCAGTGACCATTCCAACACCATCACTGGGCTTCCTGGCTATTTCTGCAGACCAGCTCTACTCATAAGTGAATTTCATTGATTGCCGTTACCCTGGTCTTTCCATCCAACCTTACGGCATATACCATCGATATCCTGGTGTTCTCAGCAACAAAGCTGATGGAAAGATTGTCTATTCTGTATGTACTGAGATGGGCTTGAATGTGTGTGTGGCAATACTTAGTGAATGGAAGAAAGATTAATATGAAATATATTTAGCAATAAATAGTAAAGAAATAGATAGCTTACAAAAATCCAAAGTGTGCTTGGTAAATATGTTGCTGTCAAAACTGGTAAATATGTTGATGCAAAAACTAAATCTTACTTATCTTTGTAACCCAGGTTCAGTCACTGTCGCTAGTATATAGATATCATTCGATAATTGTATACTAAATTAAACTGATAGTATTTGTGTAAATTTGCAGATACAAGAGAATTATGCCAGCAGAGCAAGAAAAACTAGAGTCTAGAGAGAGATAAAATGAATTTGGCAGTGAGAGGGTATTAATTAAATATGGATGGGCAAGAAAGAATAAGCAAGCTGCAGATAAGAAAATTATGGAGCAGTGAATGAAACAAATTAGAATTAGAATTCCTATGTATCTAGACATGCATGACTTTACTTATACCCTCCCGTCATTGCGCTCAGTGTCTTGGGCAGGAGTGGAGAAAGAATGTAGCTGTAGAAGCACGCATCAGAATAAAGACATAGGGGCATGGTATAATTTTTTTGCACATGGCTGACCCAAAATATGTACAAATATGGCTTCTGGAGATTTCCAAGTGGATGCTGCATTATTCCTTAAAATAAAAAATTTAAAGCCTTGCGTTATGTACTGTGCCTCTTCTAACAGACTTTCTCAATCATCAGAATTACCTCTCTTCTAGATACCATGAGCTAAGCATATTATCAGGAAAACTGCATTTGATCTTCATAGTAGTCACAGAATTGGAAATGGCTATGCCATTTCACAGGTGGGGCAAGTGAAGTTTATAGATGTTTAAGACCTGCAGTTTCATCCTGGGTTCTACTGGCTCCTCAGCCAATGATTTTAACTGCTGTGTTAACAATTGTTTTCCTGATGTGGCCCAAAGTAATTTGCTTATGTCTGTATCTTAGTACATACATTTGGGTTTGCTTGAGTTGTCAATTATTTACACAGCTCTGTGTCCTTTTCTTGCAAGATTCCTGAGGGCTTAAAAATAACAGGGTTGGGGGTGGTTATATCCTAATTTTCTTTGAAAATCCTTAGTACTGGGGACTAGAGCAGAGTGATTTACACATATTAGGCACTCATAATGATTAGTCAATAAACAAGGCCACCATATTTTTATAAGGATTATGGTAGACTTTCTTACTTGAAAGCAGCTAAATAGCTAAATTTGTCTAAATTTGTCAAAGTCAATTAAACTATGCCCAATAAAATAGAATAAAATTGAGAAATAAAATTTAGATTACCTAGTGATTAGTACTTGATCCCATTAGATTTTTAAAAGCAAAGACCAGAGAGCTTGCAGCTTGCTTAACGACACAACATCAATTGGCAACAAACTCTATTGAACAAAATGAATGCGAACTGTCGTCTGCTGGAAAAACAAAGCTCTGGGGTACACAGAGTCCCTTTAGCAGGCGCAGCCCTATTTTATCTGCTTTAAATATTATGCTGCCAAGTTTATTGAAAAAAAAAAAAATGTTTCACAGCTAAATATATTTTAAAAGTCCTGTTTTAGGAATTAGGCTCACACTTTCTGAAGAGAGTCTTACCTTAACCAGAGACTTTAGATTATCACATGAACAGACATACATTCACTTTTTCCTCTGTCCAAAAGCTAAAAGAAGGTTTTCTCAATCTCCAGCCCCACAATATGATTACAGTCATCAATTTTCTTATACCTATAATTATAATATGTGGCATGAAATGTGTGTGTGTGTGTGTGTTTAAGGAGAATCAAAGACTATTAGTGTGTTTAAGGAGAATCAAAGACTATTAAGTTGGCTCTATATAATCTAATTCCTCTTACCCCCACCAAACACCTTAGCTGTAGTGCCCTGACTCAAATCTATTCTTGAGTGTCCTATAACCTCAGAGTTATCCTTACAGTTGAAAAAATTGGGAGAAGCTTGGGCCACACTTGGAAGCTGGAAGTGGTAGCCAATAAGAACAAATTTGGGAAAAATGAAATTGACTATTTTTACACTTTTAATGATTCACTGAATGTTCAATAGACTTAAAGTGGCTGTTGGGTCCAGTTGCAGTGACAATATCTCACTACTGACTTATCATTTATATGACCTTTTAACATCTCAGATCTGTTAGCTCTCCCCTACGTCCTAGCCACTGTTGGGTAGCATGTAACATGCACGTTAGATCACTGATGGGTTGCTTTCTGGTGTCAGATCTTCTATAAAATGCCTGCAGGGGCTGGGCTTGGTGGCTCACACCTGTAATCCCAGCACTTTGGGAGACTGAGGAGGGCAGATCACCTGAGGTCAGGAGTTTAATACCTGCCTGGACAACATGGTAAAATCCTGTTTCTATTAAAAATAAAAAAAAATTAGCCAGGTATGGTGGTGCCTGCCTACAGTGCTAGCTACTTGGGAGGCTGAGGCAGGAGAATCTCTTGAACCTGGGAGACAGAGGTTGCAGTGAGACGAGATAGTGTCATTGTACTCCAGCTTGGGCAACAGAGCGAAACTCTGTCTCAAAAACAAAAAAATAAAAATAAAAAATAAAAGTGAAAAGAAAAACAAAAATGAACAAAATGCCTCCAGGGCTTAGCTGGAGAGGCTCCATGGTGTTCGGCATAGTCTATTTTGTACATTGTTCATGGGAGCCTGGCATTTCCAGTTCACACAGGCACTTTCCGCCCTAATAAGTTTGGATATATACGGTTGTAGCTTATGACGTAAACTATGAAAACTACTTTGGTTTCTAAAACAGGACATCTTAGTCCCACAAATATCCATAAATCAAGTCCCACGTCAGTATCTGAGCAATTACGTTAATTGAATATTGACCTTTAAAGCAAATCCTTTTAGTGATTCTACCCTTCTCATTTATAAGAGAGTTCTTCCTGATGTAGTTTTATCTTCACTTGAGAGAAATGTTATCTTAACAAATTATTATTTTTACTAGTATTGCTTTCTACATTTACAAAGATAATTTCCTTAAGTTAATTTTATTTTAAAAATAATGGATTTTTTTTCCTCCATTAGATCTTTCTTTAAGTTTATTTATTTCTAGTATGCTGTCTTTAGAGAGTTTTGTTCCAAATTAACACTGGGAGGGCAGTGCTTTGCTTGCAACATAGGTTGTCTATTTATTTCCTTATTTAATTACTCTCTTCTTCAGGGCAGGATTATATTTAAACAATGATGGGTAAGTAGCATCATAAAGAATGGTCCTTTTGAGGTATAAGGACTGCTAATTAATGGTTCTTCTGTATAAAATGAATAAAGGAACTAACTAACTTATCTTTTGAGAATAAATAAAATATAAGAAATTTAAGACTGGGAACTGGCCCTGTAGATATTATTCTTGTCTGAAATGTTGTAACCTTGAATATTTCTGCCATTCAACAAAATGTATGCTATTACATGATATGTCTAAAGATTTCAACTATTACCAAGCTTGCCATTTAAACCCAAATGTGCTTGAAAAATGCTGCAGAAGCTATTACAAGGCCTGCCCTATGAATATAATTCTTCCACTAATAAGCTTCACCTTGATAAAGCAAAGGTCACCTCTCTGTGTTTCACTATTTTGTATGTGATTTCTGTTGATGGCTAGAGATAATCTTTAATTTCCATTTCTAGTTTAGAAACATCTGATGTTGGCTAACATACATGCATACATTTTAGAAAAATATTTCCATTTTTTAATACTTCCTTGAGTAAATCTCTTTCCTTACCTGTTTCATTTCAGATCTCTCTAATCTCACAGCTCTGTCTTAGCCCCAAGGACCTGCTGTCATTACCTGTCATGTTGACTTTCTCTGTAGGCCCTTGCAATTATTACCTTATCATTTTCCTTTTGTCCTAACATTTATCTATTTTTGAGTCAATTTATTTCCTACCCCTGTTCCAAATCCAGGTTTTGTTTTCATTTTTGGTTTATTTTGTTTTTCATTATACAAATGAACTCCAATGTTTTTGGTTCCAGTAAAAATTATTTCTGTGAGATACTTGGTACATTTTTGTTTCCTTTTACAGTCTAAACAGCAACAGGAGGAAGAAAGTCCATTTCAGAAAGCATGGGGGATTATAAAGCAAAGAATAAGACTAACTCTTAAGACCTTTAAGCCTGACTTTGCCATAGCATTGGGTATGAGCTGAGGGTGGTTGGTGAACTTTGACTGCTGATATTAACCCTGCAGTTTCTGTATAATTTCTAAAGTTTATTTCTGATGAGAAATAAACAACTTCAATTATTTGAAATAAAATACTTTTAAATCATCATCAAGAAATTGACACTAAGTGATATAAGAGACAGCAGTGATGAGAATGAGAATCCAACACCCCGTCTACTATGAGCCTGCCAATCATTAAAGTAGATAGTGACATTTATTAACCTTAGTTTTAGCAAGCTGCTACCTGAATGTAGGTTTGGGGATTAGGTAAGAGAGAAAAGATGAAAGAGATTTTTTTTTGTTTTTATCCTCTGAGCTCACCTGGCTCAGAGGTGATAAATTGTTATTATAGAAGGTTGTATTAATTCACTGGGTTTGTCACATATTTCTGGAGGTGATTTCTCATAAATTTGACACAGTAAGGCAAAATGCAAGCAGTAAAATGAAGTCCTATTGGAAAATTTTTAGCTTTAAAGAAAGCTACTAATTTCAAGGAACTTTCCTATAAAATCACAAAATATTATATCAAGACTAACCAAAAAGCAACATCAGCAAAATGGGAGAATAAGCAGCTCCAATCTCCCATCTCCTGGCAGAAACATTAAAAAGCAAGCAGAAATTATCATAACCCACCCTTTTAGAGCTCTGAAAAAATCATCAAAGGTTTAGAGCAACCAAATGAATGGTGAATCTAGAAAAAAGAAACTTTAAAATAGGAAATCTTTGTGGTATTTTTACTTGAATGTGCATCTATTTTAGTGAACATCAGTTATTTGTAAACTGGAGAAGAAAATTCAAGATTCTGTTCAGCAATCAGCATTTTTACTTGCCCCAGCCTCTTCCCTGTTTTGGTGGCAGTCAGGATGCTGTTTTGAAAACTGTTCCCAGTGGGAGACTGTGAAATGTTGGTCCCTGGCATCACAGGAAAGTGAGAAAAGGTTACTTACAGGATATTGTGTACTGTTGTAATCTAGCTGGTGAATATCTGACACAAAGTGTTCTCTTTTGCTTAACTGAGAAGTTATATAAGCAGGAAACACGGTGGCTGTTGTTCTAAAACATTGTAAGGCAGAAAGAAAGGTAACCTGTAAATGCCTGAGGAAAAGATTGCATTTGAGACATAGCCTAGATCAACTAGTCTGAGAGGAAAAGCCTGGGGAGACTTTCTTCCAGAAGTTAGGGTAATCCAAAGCACTCGTATATAAGCTGAAATGTAGAAAGCCATGGACATGCCTGGGAAAATACACTCAGAAAAGATGGGAGATGACATTATGCCTTCACTTTGGGCTTAACTCTAGGATCAGTGCAAATCTAGGTAAGTATTAAAGAAAATATTTAGTACAGAACTAATCTGCAAAGACTGTGAGAGGCAATTTTTTGTTTATGTAGCTTGTGATGTTTTAGAAAATATTTGTCAAAATACTATCTGAACACAAGGTAATGAACTAAATCTTCAATGACTACACATGACAAGAAA
Organism: Piliocolobus tephrosceles; assembly: GCF_002776525.5. Taxonomy (NCBI): domain Eukaryota; kingdom Metazoa; phylum Chordata; class Mammalia; order Primates; family Cercopithecidae; genus Piliocolobus; species Piliocolobus tephrosceles. Next base: position 41,190,069 of record NC_045441.1, read on the forward strand.
TACAGTCTCTGCAAAAATAGTTGGAGAAAGCTACTACATAAATGCCCTATCATAGCCTTCAACAATCAAGGAAAGAAGCGGAGCTTCAGGATGGCTGAGTAGGGGTAACTGATACGCCTCACCTCCTCCACAAAGAAGTACATCTAAAAGAGAACACAATTATTCAATAGAGAAATTACAGGAAATACCTAAGGCAAGGAAGGAGAGGGAAGCAAGGCAACCTGCTCAGCCAGGATCTGCTGGAAGCCTAAACAGGGTCCCTAAAGCAGAAAAAGGACAGATGGGCCACATTTCCACTGCAAACTTCAGTAATCCCAGGCCTGGGAGAGCTTCTCAACCCCCATGGGCCCTGAGACTAACAGAAAGAGCTACCTGGAGATGATGTGACAGCATTGCTCCAGAAAGGGTGCTCACATCAGATCCTATACACCCTCTGAGTCCTAAGCAACTACAGCAAGGGACCTTTTTGAGAGTCCACCTCCCAACAGACTACACCTTGACCTGGGACCCAACAGCTTCTGCTATTTCCCTCCTCCACTCCTTTATTGACATCCACTGCCTACAGCTGCTGCTGCCGCTGCTAGCTGCTGCTGCCAGATGCTCTGAGCCCACCACCCCCAGCAGAGGGGCTGATGCACATTTGTATGCATCTTAATGATAGGTTTCTTCACCAGTCACTATTGATGGCTACTGCCACCTGGGGCCAAAGTGCAAGTCACTGGCAGTGACTCCAGTGCCCTCCAGCGGCTGGGCTATCACTTATTTACAAGCACCTTGAGATCAGGCTTCTCTTCCTGTAAACACTGTATGAAGCCAAAGCAAGTGCTCCTCAGCTGCCCGCCTACAGTCGCTGCCAATGAAAAGAACCCCACACTCCCCAACAGCAGGGCACAGCACAGCCATTGCTGCCTCCACCTGAGCACTTTCCTGGGAGCAGAGGAGTCACTCACTCCCTGTGAACCACAGCTAGCACACACATGTGTCATAACAGGGCCTGATGACAAACCCACCTGACCATGTTTACACCACAGAGTACCCGAGCATACTGTCTGGAGCCTGGGTATTGCCCTGCTCCCTCCACCACCAGCGGTGCCTGAAGATTTCTACCATTGGCCTGAGGATGGGCCCACCCGACCTGCTACTACTACCAAAGCTGATACCCAAGGCCTGAGAAAGTGCCTATACCCCAGGTCAATCCTGGTACTACCAGCAAGGATTGCTAGGGGCCCAAGGATTGGCTTGCCTGGACCTGATAACACCAATGCTGCATACAGCACAGTGGGGCAAAAAGACAGGCATGCCCACTCTACTGCTGCCACTGCTAGGGCCTAAGGACTGGCCTATCTGGTATTCCCATCCTCAGAAAAACTTTACCATAGCCTCCAGTAACAGCCACACCCTTAGACATTGAGAAAATCATAGACATTGCTGACATTGCTTACAGCTGAAAAAATTATATGAAGACTTTATTGCTGCACACAATTAGAATCAAAGCCAAAGTGCCATACACAAACAACACCCTAGATATATCTTCAGAAAAAAGTCCTCCCCTACGAAAGAAAATCCAAAAAATTGGAAGAAGCAACGATTATACCAGATGCACAGATAGCAAGATAAGGACACCAAAAAATGTGAAAAAGCAAGGGAAAATGACACCTCCAAAGAAACACAATCATTCTCCAACAGCAGATCACAATGAAAAATAAATTTATAAAATGCCAGAAAAACAATGCAATATAATGATATTAAAATATCTCAGTGAGATATAAGAAAACACAGATAAACAATATAAATAAATCAGAAAAACATTTCAGGATATGAATGAGAAATTTACCAAAGAGATAGAGATATTGAAAAGAGAACTAAACTGATATTCTAAAACTAAAGAATTAATTGAATGAAATATAAAATACTTTTAAGAGCTTCAGTAATAGACTAAATCAAGTAGAAGATTTTTAGGACTTGAAGACAAGTCAGACAAAATGAAAAATAGTCAGACAAAAATGAAAAAAATGAAAAAACAAAACTTATATGACCTATGAGACATCATAACATGACCAAATGTTTGATGTTTTTGTGTTCCAGAAGGTGAAAAGAAAACCAAGGGAATAAAAAACCTATTTAATTAAATTTCATCATATAATCTTGAGTGGGGACTCCCTTAACCAGAGCCTGGGAGGTGAACGGGAAGTGTGCTGTAGACAGGAGCACAGGAGGTGAGTGCCCAGCCTTGCAGGCAGATGGGTAGGGGCATGACCTGAAAGCCCGGTCTGCTATTTCTGTAAGGAAAGCTTATGCCTTGGGAAAGATCTGAGTTCTGTCTGCAGTCTGCCTGGATATTAACCTAGTGCTGTTACCAGAGGACTACAGGTGTGAGATCTGCCTTTTCAACTATGTGGGAGCTGGGTGAGACTTACTGCTCTCCACTTCCTTTGCAAACTCTTCTGTGAACAGAGATGGTTATACTCCCCTATGTAACATTACTCCCTTGGTCTAAGAACTGCCCCTCAACTGGCACAGAGGCTGCTGTTTGCCATGTATATGGAGAGTCAGAGCACACACTAAATTGACCCAACTCTCACCTGGCTGTGCCACTCCACCCACTGGTAGCTTAACACAAAAGACATACGCTTTTGGAAGCTTTATGGCTATATCACTGCACATTGCCTGAGAAACCAGAATAGCTACTCTGGGCAACATAAGGTAAGCTGAATCCCACCACTACTACTGCAACTGGTGCTCTTTTGCAAGCCCCACCTTCTGACTGGAAGCCAATTGACACAGTCCATTACAGCATATATAGGTGGAATAATACTACACCATGAAAGGAGAAAACTGGTATTGGCCTCAGCAATCACCATTGTCTGCAACACCTTGGCTAACCAGAGGTCCTGGATCTGTGCTTGTGACAAATTCACTACTATGATAACCAGCATTTAAGAAAACCAGGACACTAAACCTGTCTACAATCAAGTAATCTCAAAGTCGAAGTCACTCCCCTGCCACCTCTAGAGCTGGTGCTGCTACCTATTCCTGGGAGACTTGAACATGGGTCACATCACTGGATCCCTTGCAGATATTTCCCAGCATCAGCCTGAAGTGTGGCAGCCCTACTGAGTGAATAGACTCGAAAGAGCATTAGCAATCGCTGAAGCCTGGCTTTCAGAAACTCCTACTCCTAGAGGAAGGGAGAGAGCACCACATCAAGGGAACATCTTGTGGGACAAAAAAATCTGGATGGCAGTCGTTCAGTCCCACATCTTTTTGCTGATGGGAATTTTCTTTCAGGAGAGACACAATTGCAGTCCTGGGCTTAGCAAAGAAAATATGCACCTCTAAGCCAACAGTGAGGCACCCTTTGTTCTAATGAAAGATCTTGGAGAAGGGGTCTTCTTTCCTCCCTTGCTCACCACTGCAGACACAGTTAGGGCTTCTCCCACAAGGACTCAGCTTGGGTACACCTATAGACACCCTTCCAGGAAGACTTCAGGGTGATAGCATCCCCACAGAAAGGGCACTCCACAGGTTCCAGCTTGTACTAGAGGCAGAGTCACAATTCCTCTCCACTTGACATATCAACATTCTTGCAGACAAAAAGTGGTACCTGTCTGATTGGAATAGCTGGAACACTGAGACAGGAGTGAGGTTGGGAGGGGGATAGCTTTCCTGTTGGGCTGGCAAGGAAGCTGAGAGAGTTCCCACCCTTCACCCTGACAAGACCACAGTGCATCTAATTGAGAGTTCCCCCAGCCACATTAATCAAGCTTGGAACCTCTGCCCACACTGAGTATTGCATCTACACACCTGTTTTAGCTACAACCAGTTCCTACCAAGGGATACCTCCCCTACCAACCTGAAGCCTGAAGCATAAACTCAGCAAACAAAATACTGGGGGAAAATTAAATAAATTATAAAGTGTACACCACAGCAGAATAAGATAAGCTTCAAGAGACCCCTGCCATTCCAACCCCATAGGAGACAGTGAATTTGCTCACACAGAGTGTATAGCAACCATAACCAGTGAGAAAGCTACTACAACCAGTGAGAAAACCATCACACTTAGACTCTATATAACCAAGGAACTTAGGCAGAATCTTCACCTTTAAAAGTACTAAGAATCAAATTAGGCTATAATAAACTATGTAAAAGCCACATCCTTAAGAGAGGAAAAAATTAACAAACAGGTGAATCAAAAATAAATTTAAGAACAATGAGAGGAAATAGTCTACCCAAATGAGAAGGGACCAGAAAAGTAATTCTGATAATATGGTAAAACAGGGGCCAGGAGCAGTGTCTCAAGCCTGTAATCCCCACCCTATGGGAGGCCGAGGTGGGTGGATCACCTGAGGTCAGGAGTTTGAGAGTAGCCTGTCCAACATGGTGAAACCCTGTCTCCACTAAAAATACAATAATTAGCCAGGCATGCTGGCAGATGCCTGTAATCTCAACTACTTGGGAGGCTGAGCTCAGAAGAACCACTTAAACCTGAGAGGCAGAGGTTACAGTAAGCTAAGATCATGCCACTGCACTCCAGCCTGGGCGACAGGGCGAGACTCTATCTCAAAAAAAAAAAAAAAAAAAAAAAAAACGCAAAACAGGACTCTATAACACCCCAGAAAGATTATGCTAGCTTCCCAGCAATAGACCCAAATGAAGATGAAATCTTTGAAATACCAGATAAAAAATTTAGAAGTTTGATTATTAAGCTACTCAAAGAGATACCAGTGAAAACCAATATAAAGAAAGATAAAAACAAACAAATAAAAAACTGCAGAGTATGAATGAAACATTTTCCAGAGAGACAGATACCTACCATCTACTGGACAGATACCTCCAGTCAGAACTTCTGGAAATGAAAGACACACTGAAGGAAATACAAAATGCAGCAGAAGTTTTCAATAATAGACTAGAATAAGTAGAAGAAAGAATTTCAGAGCTTGAAGACAAAGCTTTTACATTAACTCAACCAAATAAAAATAAAGATAAAAGAATCAAAAGAAATGGAAAAAAAATGTCTCCAACAAATAAGGGATTATGAAAATGGCCAAACCTAAGAATAATTGGTGTTCCTAAGGGAGAAGAGAGGTCTAAAGATTTGGAAAATGTATTTGAAGGACTAATTGAGGAAGCATTCCCTAGCCTTGTTAAAGACTTAGGTATCCAATACAAGAAGCTCAAAGAACTCCTGTGAAATTCATTGCAAAAAGATCATCACCAAGGCACATAGTTATCAGACTACCTAAAATGTGCATGAAGGAAATAATTCTAAGAGTTGTGGGACAGAAGTATCAGGTAACCTATAAAGGATAAGCTATTAGACTAACAACAGAATTATCAGCAGAAACCTTCCATGGTAGAAGGGATTAGGGTTCCATCTTCAGTCTCCTTAAACAGAACAATTGTCAGCCAAGAATCTCACATCCAGCAAAATAAGCTTCATAACTGAAAGAGAAATAAGATATTTTTTCAGACCTCCAAACCAGCACTACAAGAAATGCTAAAAGCAGTTCTAAATCTTGAAACAGAAGCTTGATATGCACCAAAGAGAACCTCCTGAAAGAATAAAATTCATATGTCCTAGAAAACAATAACACAACAACAAAAAATGTATCTAGGTAACAACTAATAGGATGAATGGAACAGGACCTCACATCTCAATGTAAACATTGAATGTAAATGGCCTCAGTGTTCCACTTAAAAGATATAGAACGGCAGAATAGATAAAAAACCACCAACTAAATGTCTACTGTCTTCAGGAGACTCACCTGAACAGAAGAATTCCTATAAACTCAAAGTAAATGGGTGGAAAAAGATATTTCACACAAATGGAAACCAAAAGTGAACAGGAGTAGCTGTTTTTTCTTATGTCACACAAAAAGACTTTAAAGAAACAACAGTAAAAAAAAAAAAAGACAAAGAAGGTCATTACGTAATAATAAAAGGATAATAATGATAATATAATAAAAGGATGCATCTAACAAGAAGCTATTAGAATCCTAAATTTATATGAACCTAAGACCAAAGCTCCCAGATTTATAAATCAATTACTACTGGACCTAAGAAATGAAATGGACAGCAACACAATAATAGTGGGGGACTTCAATACTACCCTGACAATAGACAGATTGTCAAGACAGAAAGTCAACAAAGAAACAAAGGACTTAAACTATACTCTAGATTAAATGGACTTAATGGGTATTTACAGAATATTCCACCCAACAACTGCAGAAGATACCTTCTTCTTTAACAAAGATGAGAATTTTTAAATTTTTTGAAATGAATGATAATAGTGACACATTTTATTAAAACTCAAGGAATACTGTGAAAGCAGTGCTAACAGGAAAGTTCATAATGTTAAATGCCTACGCCAAAAAGTCTTAAGGAGTACAAATTGACAATATAATGTCACAGCTCAAAGAACGAGAGAAACAGGAACTAACTAAACCCAAATCCAGCAGTAGACAAGAAATAGCAAATATCAGAGCAGAACTGAATGAAATTGAAACAGATAAACAAAAAAATGAAACAAAAAGTTGTGTTTTTGAAAAGATAAACACAATTGATAGGTCACTAGCAAGATTAACCAAGAAAAGAGGAGAGAAGATCCAAATAAGCTCAATTTGCAATGAAACTGGAGGCATTACAACCAATACCACAGAAATGCAAATGATTATTCAAGACTACTATGAACACCTTTATGTGCACAAAGTACAAAGTCTAGAGGAAATGGACAAATTCCTGGAAACGTAGAATCCTTGTAGATTAAATCAGGAAGAAATAGGAACCCTGAACATACCAATAGCAAGCAGTGAGACTAAATCACTTATTGAAAAATCACCAACAACAAAAAGTTTAGGAGAAGAGGATTCACAGCTGAATCCCACCAGACATTCAAATAATTAATATGAATCCTACTAACCCTATTCCAAAAGATCGAGACAGAGGGAATCCTCCCTAAATCATTCTATGAAGCTAGTATCAACCTATAACAAAAAACAGGAAAGGCTACAACAACAACAACAAAAAATAAAACTACAGGCCAATATACCTGATGAACATAGAAGAAAAAATCCTCAACAAAATACAAGCTAACTGAATTCAACAGCACAGCTGAAAGATAATACATAATTATCAAGTGGCTTTCATTCCAGAGATGCAGAAATGGTTTGACATGCACAACAGAATAAATGTGATACATCACATAAACAGAATTAACAATAAAATCCACAGAGTCATCTCAATAGGTGCAGAAAAAGCATTTGAGAAAATCAGGCATCCTTTTATTATCAAAACCTTCTGCAAACTAGGTATAGAAAGGACTTACCTCAAAATAATAAAAGCCATAGATGACAAACCCATAGCCAACATCACATTTAATAGGAAAATGTTGGAAGTATTCCCCCTGAGAAATGGAACAAGACAAGAGTGCCTACTTTCATCACTTCTATTCAACATACTACTAAAGTCCTAGCTGGAGCAATCAGGCAAGAGGAAGAAATAAGGGGATGCAAATTGTAAAAGAGAAAGTCAAACTATTGCTATACACCAATTATGTGATTGTGTAGAAAACATTAAAGACGGCCGAGACAGGTGGATCACGAGGTCAGGAGATTGAAACCATCCTGGCTAACACGGTGAAACCCCATCTATGCTAAAAAATACAAAAAATTAGTCAGGCGTGGTGGTGGGCACCTGTAGTCCTAGCTACTCGGGAGTCTGAGGCAGGAAAGTGGCATGAACCTCGGAGGCGGAGCTTGCAGTGAGCCAGGATCGAGCCACTGCACTCCATCCTGGGTGACAGAGCAAGACTCCAGCTCAAAAAAAAAAAGGAAAAAAGAAAAAAGAAAACACTAAAGACTCATCCAAAAGGTTTCTAGACCTGATACACAATTTCAGTCAAATCTCAGGTTAGAAAATCAGTGTACATGAATTAGTAGTACTGTTATATACCACCAATGATCAATCTAAGAATGAAATCAATAATTCAATCCTTTCTACAACAGCTCCAAAAGAAAAAAAATAACTTAGGAATATGCTTAGCCAAGGAGGTGAAAGATCTCCCAAGGAACACTATAAAACACTGCTGACAGAAATCATAGATGACACAAACAAACGGAAACACATTCCATGCTCACGGGTTGTAAGAATCAACATTGTGAAAGTAACCATACTGCACAAAGCAACCTACAGATTCAGTGCAATTGCCATCAAAATACCATCATCATTTTTCACAGAACTAGTAAAACCAATTCTAAAGTTTATATGGAACCAAAAAAGAGCCTGCATAGCCAAAGCAATCATAAGCAAAGGAACAAATCTGGAGGTATCTCATTATTGGACTTCAAATTATACTACAAGGCTTTAGTTACCAAAACAGCATGGTATTAGTATAAAAATAGACACATAGATCAATAAAACAGAATAAAGAACCCAGGAATAAAGCCAAATACGGACAGCCAATTGATCTCTAACCAAGCATACAAAAACATAAACTGGGGAAAGGACACCCTACTCAGTAAATAGTGCTGGGAAAACTGGCAAGCCACATGTAGCAGAATGAAACTGGATCCCCATCTCTCACTTTATACAAACATCAACTTAAGGTGGATCAAAGACTTAAATCTAAGACCTGAAACCATAAAAATTCTAGATGACAATATTGAAAATATTCTTCTGGACATTGGCCTAGGCAAAGAATTCATGACTAAGATCCCCATAAGCAAATGCAACAAAAACATAAATAAATAAATGGGACCTAATTGAACAAAAGCTCTTCTGCATAACAAAAGAAATAATCAGCAGAGTTAACAGGCAATCCATAGAGTGGGAGAAAGTGTTTGCAAACTGTGCATCAGACAAAGAACTAGTATCCAGAATAAACAAAGAACTTCAACAAATCAGCAAGAAACAAACAAATAATGCCATCAAAAAGTGAGCAAAGGTATGAATGGACATTTCTGAAAAGAAGATATTCAAACAGTCAATAAGCATAATGAAAAAATGTACATCATCACTAATCATCAGGGAAATGAAAAATAAAACCACAGTGAGATACCACCTTACTCCTGCAAGAATGCAATAACTAAAAAGTAACTAAATAGTCAAAACAATAGATGTTGGTGTGGATGTGGGGAATACGAAACACTTTTAGACTGCTGGTGGGAATGTAAATTAGTACAACCTTTATGGAAAACGGTATGGAGAATCCCTAAAGAACTAAAAGTAGATCTACCATTCAAACCAGCAATCCTACTACTGGGTATCTACCTCCCCCCCAAAAAAAGTCATTATATGAAAAAGACACATGCACACACATGCTTATAGCACCTTAATTCACAATTGTAGGACCAATCTAATTGCTCATCAACCAATGAGTGGATTAAAAAAAAAATGTGGTGGCTGGGCGTGGTGGCTCAAGCCTATAATCCCAGCACTTTGGGAGGCCGAGACGGGCAGATCACGAGGTCAGGAGATCGAGACCATCCTGGCTAACACGGTGAAACCCCGTCTATACTAAAAAATACAAAAAAACTAGCTGGGCGAGGTGGCGAGTGCTTGTAGTCCCAGCTACTCCGGAGGCTGAGGCAGGAGAATGGTGTAAACCCGAGAGGCGGAGCTTGCAGTGAGCTGAGATCCGGCTACTGCACTCCAGCCCGGGTGACAGAGCAAGACTCCATCTCAAAAAAAAAAAAAAAAAAAAAAAAAAAAAAATGTGGTATAGAATACTACACAGCCATAAAAAATAATGTAATTATGACGTTTGTAGCAACTTGGATGGATCTGGGGGTCATTATTCTAAGTGAAGTAACTCGAGAATAGAAAACCAAATACCATATATTCTCCCTTATAAGTGGGAGCTGATTTATGAGGATGCAAAGACATACAGAATGATATGATGGACTTTGGGGACTTCAGGGGGAATTTGGGAGGGAGGAGAGGAATAAAAGCCTACATATTGGGTACAGTGTACACTGCTTAGGTGATGGCTGCCTAAAATTTCAGAACTCATCACTGTGGAATTCATCCATGTAACAAAAACCGCTTAGACCCCTAAAGCTTTTGCAATTAAAAAAAAAAAAAAAAAATCCTACAAGTGTTTAAATAATCTTATGTTGCACCTCAAGAAACTAGAAAACCAAGAATAACCCAAACCTAGCATTAATAGAAAGACAGAAATAATAAAGGCCAGAGCAGAAGTAAACAAAAGACTAAAACAAAATATGAAAAGTTGATTTTTTTTTAATAAAAAAAAATAAACACTATAGATAAATGGCTAGCTAGACTAACCAGGGGGAAAAAAGAGAAGGCTCAAACAAGTAAAATAAAAAATGAAGATGAAGACATTCCAACTGACACTATAGAAATACAAAAGGTCATCCAAGACCATAATGAACATATTCACTAACACACTGGAAAACCTACAGGAAATGTGTAAATTCCTGGAACTATGAAAAGTACCAAGATTAAATCAGGAAGAAAAGGAAAACCAAACAGTCCAATTATGAACAATGAGATTGAATTAGTAATAAAACATCTTACACCAAAAATAAAGCCCAGGACCAGATGACCTTACAATAAAACTTTACCAAATATGCAAAGAATAATTAATATAAATTCTCCTAATACTATTCGGAAAAAAAAAAGTGATGAGGAAGGAATTCTCCCTAACTCATTCTATGATGCCAAACTTACCCTGATACCAATATCAGATGAGAACACAACAAAAAAGAAAACTATAGGGCAATATTCCTGATGAACATAGAAACAGAAATTCTCAACACAGTAGCACAAATTGAATCCAACCACACATCAAAAAGATCATACAACATAATTAAGTGGAATTTATCCCAGGGATGCAAAATTGGCTCAATATATGCAAATAAATAAACATTATATATCACATCTATAAAATTAAGAACATAAACCATATGATCATCTCAATAGACACATGAAGGTTTAGATAAAATTCAACATCCCTTCATTATGAAAACTCCCAACAAACTAGGCATAGAAGAAATGTATATCAACATGATAAAGGCCATTTATGAAAACCCACAGCTAACATTATACTGAATGTGAAAAAGCTGAAAGCCTTACCTCTAAGAACTGGAACATGAAAAGGACGCCCACTTTCACCACTCCTACTCAACATAGACCTACAAGTCCTATCCAGAGCAATCAGGCAAGATGAAAAATAAGTAAGTAAATAAAATGTATCCAAATTTACATAAGGGAATCAATGTGTCTCTCTTTGCAGATGATGTGGTCAGATAACTAGAAAAACTTACAGATTCCACAGAATCCTCTCTGATCTGATAAATAAATTTGGAAAGTTGCAGGATACATAATCAACATACACAAACTAGTAATGTTTTTATGCCAATAAAGACCTAGCGAAGAAAATATTTAGAATATAACTTATCTTGCAATAGCTATAAAGTAAACAAAATGCTTAGAAATGAATTTAAGGAAGGACATGAAAATCCTGTATAAAGAAAACTATAAAACATTGATGAAAAGTTGAAAGGGATACAGACAAATGAAAAGATATACCATGCTCATGATCAAAATAAATATTGTTAAAACAACCACATTCCCCGAAGCAATCTTCAGCTTCAATGAAATCTCTATCAAAATGTCAATGTCATTTTTTCACATAAATAGAAAACAAATCTAAAATTTGTCTGAAACCAAAAAAGAGCTCATATAGCCATAGTGATCTTGAACAAAAAGGAGAAAGATGGATACACCACACTACCAAACTTCAAAATATATCACCAGGATATAGTAACAAAAACTGCATGGCATTAGTATGAAAACACACAAATAGACCAATGAAACAGAGAAGAAAACCCGGAAATAAATCCACAAAATTTATAGCTAACTGTTTTTGACAAAGGCAGCAAGAACATAAACTGGGGAAAGGACATGCTTTTCGCTAAACAATATGAGAAAATTGAATATTCATATGTGAAGGAATGACATTGGACCCCTATTTCTAACCATATACAAAAAACAATCCAAGATGGATTAAAGACTTGTATGTGAAACCTGAAACTATAAAAATATTGGAAGAAAATATTGGAGAAACAATTCAGGACATTGTTATAGGCAAAAAAAATTTGGCTAAGATCTCAAAAGCACAGGCAACAAAAACAAAAATTGACAAATGAGACTATATTAAACACAACCTCTTCAGACCAAAGCAATCAAAGAGTGAAGACACAACCTGTTAAACAGAAGAAGAAAAAGAAGAAGAAGAAGAGGAAGAAGAAGGAGGAGGAGGAGGAGGAGGAGGAGGAGGAGGAGAAGAAGAAGAAGAAGAAGAAGAAGAAGAAGAAGAAGAAGAAGAAGAAG
>NC_045441.1:41202435-41203818 GCF_002776525.5 Piliocolobus tephrosceles
AGAAGAAGAAGAAGAAGAAGAAGAAGAAGAAGAAGAAGAAGAAGAAGCAAATATTTGCCAGATAGGTAGCTGCATACAATGTATTAAGCAATGTGTTAATTTGCTCAAGCTATAACAGCTCAATCTGGAACAGCAGTTGTAATCAGAGCCATCACTTTGTTATTCTTATGAAAATCCACTGTTATTCAAGATCCATCTGTTTACTGCACAGGACAAATAGGTGAGTTGAATGGAGATGTGGTAGGAATCACATCCCTGGCATCTGTCAAGTTCCTAATGGTGACATTGATTTCTGCAATTCCTTCAGGAAAGCAGTATTGTGTTTGGCTTACTATTATTCTAGGTAGAGACATTGCTAATGGCTTCCACTTGGTCTTTTCTACCATAATAGCCCTCACTCCTCAGGTCATGGTATAAATGTGTAGATTCTACAATTTGCTGAGTATATCTACTCCAGTTAAGCATTCCAAATATGGTAAATTAACCACAGAATGTGTTTGGGAAACCATTAGCCCCACTGTGAGATGTACCTGATCTAAAACTTTACTGGACACTTGACCTTCCTAATACCTTTTTCTGACTGACGGACCTTGGTGATGTCTTAGGTCTCCTGGAATTAGTGTCAGCAAGAGCCTGTATCTAGTAGTCCCCAGAAACTGCGATAATTTTCTTTTTTTCTAGTGTGTGGTTATCCTGGTAACAGGCTACAGGCCCCTTTGGGGAAGAGTGGAAGAAAGACGACTAGTATAAATATGTGGCTGTGTACTAAAGTCCTTCCTCAAGGAGCCTTGGACTCCATTTCATTCCAGGGTTTCAAAATCTGTAAACTGTCTCAAGTCTGGGATTGAGAAGCTATTATTTTGTTATTTCTGTTATTTTGTTATACTTTTGTTCATATGATCTCAAACTTTTACGCTTATACAGATTGCGTAAGAATTCAGAAGACTTTCTATATTTCACTTCTAGGAACACCATGAACAACTAGTCGGTGCCATGGGTCTGCACAAGGCAGACTATCCTGATGGCTGCTTTACCTCTGCTGTCCAGTACCACCTTGCCTTTTGCAGTTGGGTGCTGCCGCTTGGCCTCTACCACCTCAGGATCCAATTACTCCCACTGCATTTAGGTTTCCCAATTAAGTGATCACTCTTCTCTTCCTCCTGCTCCCTCTTCTTCTTTTTCTTCCTCCTTATTCCTCCTCCTCCTCCTTCTTCCTCTTCCTCCTCCTCCTCCCCTCCTCCTCCTTCGTCGTCGTCTTCTTCTTCTTCTTCTTCCTCTTCTTCTTCTTCTTCTTCTTCTTCTTCTTCTTCTTCTTCTTCTTCTTCTTCTTCTTCTTCTTCTTCTTCTTCTTCTTCTTCTTCTTCTTCTTCTTCTTCTTCTTCT
>NC_045441.1:41203828-41229329 GCF_002776525.5 Piliocolobus tephrosceles
CTTCTTCTTCTTCTTCTTCTTCTTCTTCTTCTTCTTCTTCTTCTTCTCATTTTTGAGACAGAGTCTTGCTCTGTCACCCACACTGGAGTACCGTGGCACGGTTTCCACTCCCTGCAACCACTGCCTCCCAGGTTCAGCTGATTCTTCTGCCTCAGCCTCCGGAGCCAGCCAGTGGAATTACAGGCACACACCACCATGCCCGGCTAATTTTTGTATTTTTAGTAGAGACGTGGTTTCACCATGTTGGCCAGGCTGGTCTCGAACTCCTGACCTCAAGTGATCCCCCTGCCTCAGCGTCCCCAGAGTGCTGGGATTACAGGAGTGAGCCAGTGTGCCTGGCTGTGATCACCATTCTTATTGGGTGACCTTGCCTACAGAAAAGAGAGATTCTAGAGCTTTTCAAAGATGCTGGGGCTCTCCTCACAAATGTATTTCTTACATTTGTGATAACAAGTATGTCTTCTGGGCCTTCCCAGTGTGGATCGTCAGAAGTGGTCCTCTCAGAGAGGATGACAAATCCACTCTAACATTCTCATATCCCTAAACTTTGAATCCCTTCTTGTACATTAAACCAAGGCAGGCCCAGCATTTCTAACTTGCTCACTGTCAGTTACCTTTTTGTTCCATGACCAATAAACAAACAAACAAACAAACAAACAAACAAACAAACAAACTGTTGGAGCCCTTTCTAACTCCCTGAGGTACAATATTACATACTGAATGTATGTTTGGTGAGACCATATCAATCTATTCAGCCTGGTCCAACTTTATGTTCCTCCCACCATTGTACCAAAACTTTAATATCCATTCCTATACGTGCTCCCTTGATTTCTATCTGCATAGATGAGAAAACTCATGTAGTTCTTTAGAAGTATAGCAATTCTCTTTATTGAGTTACACTTTCAACCTCACCTTTACAGGCCTGCTGGGACTTGAGTGTAGCTATGGGTAGGATCAAAGTGGTGTTAGGGGTGTGTTCTAAAGAGAACAGCATTGTCTTCCATGTCAACTGGCTCGGAGGAGGCTATTGCAGGTTTCTCAGGCAATGAAGGGTTAGTCCCCTCAAACAGGGGACTAGGGGTGGAAAAACTATTTCAACTAAGAGTGGGGAGGATGTTTCCACTGGTGATGCAGAAGCTGTACCCACTGGAAGTGGAGAGGCGGTTTCCACCAGCAAAAATGTCTTATCAAAATGTAGGGACTCAGTAGCCCCAGCGTAATCAGAGTCTTTCCAGTCATCCTTATTCTAACTTGCAGGATCCCGCTCCTTCTTTTTTTTTTTTTTTTTTTTGAGACGGAGTCTCACTTTTGTAGCCCAGGCTGGAGTGCAGTGGCCGGATCTCAGCTCACTGCAAGCTCCGCCTCCCGGGTTCACGCCATTCTCCTGCCTCAGCCTCCCGAGTAGCTGGGACTACAGGCGCCCGCCACCTCGCCCGGCTAGTTTTTTGTATTTTTTAGTAGAGACGGGATTTCACCTTGTTAGCCAGGATAGTCTCGATCTCCTGACCTCCTGATCTGCCTGCCTCGGCCTCCCAGTGCTGGGATTACAGGCTTGAGCCACCGCGCCGGGCCGTCAGGATCTCGCTCCTTCCTTAAAATCCTTCACTTTAATGGCAGATCCTTTGTATGGCTGGGAGTTCAAATTTTGTTGTAATTCAGCAAGTTACGGAAAGAGATTCTGAGTTTGATTTTTCAGTAATCTTAGCCCTGTGCCTACAGATAATAAGAGTATCTTTCAGGGCCATATAGAAGCTTTCAGGTCACTTATGCA
This sequence comes from Piliocolobus tephrosceles, assembly GCF_002776525.5. Classification (NCBI taxonomy): domain Eukaryota; kingdom Metazoa; phylum Chordata; class Mammalia; order Primates; family Cercopithecidae; genus Piliocolobus; species Piliocolobus tephrosceles. The sequence continues at coordinate 41,205,600 of NC_045441.1, forward strand.
ATGTTTAATTTGGGAATTGGAATCCCCAAGCTCATCCTTTCCTTCTCCACCTGGTCTGGCAACATTAGGAGTGAACAGCTAGGTGGTTAACAGATTTGTATTTTATGATCCTTTTATAATTTCTTGCTGTAAGTTGCAAGCAATGTAAACTTATTCCAGATATTTTAGTGCAATATAAATTTATTAAGAGGCTGCTGAATAATAATAACTAATATTTAGAGAGGAAATGTATGTCACTTTGGAGATATACATACACAATTATAAATGCATTTCTAAAACATAGGAATTACTATCTCTGCCTTACCAATTAGAAACTGAGAAATGCAGAGATAAAGTAAAGTACAAAAGATGACACATGCATACACAAACAATAGGTGGTAAAGGTGAGATTTGAATCCAGATGATTTTTGTACTACATACTTGCTCCAGAACAGTGATTTTCAAACTTGAAGCTGCATCAGAATTCCCTGCAGGACAGGTTAGTGGGAGAAGAGCCCACTGCTCTGGGCTCTTCTCCAAAGCTGCTGATTCAGTAGGTAGGAAGTGAGACCTGAGAGTTTTTATGAAGTTCCCAAGTGATGCTGATGCTAGTAGTTCTTAAATCCAAAACTTAAGAACCTTCATTCTTGATAACTATGTTTCGAGGGCCAGAGAGCCAGACTCAGAGGCTATGAAGTTATTTGTGGCTCAAATGAGAGGTGGAATCCATCAATGAACTTCAGCCATTACCACTACTTTTCCTACCACATGAAACACTGGAATAAGTATATGCTGCAGATCAACCACCTGCCCATCCTTATAACAGAACATTGATACCATTTCTAGCATTGCACCCAGCGTTCTCCTGCAATTTCAATTTTCCTGAAATTACTTTGCCTTTAGAGATTATGTTTATGGCCCCCTGCCTCTTTGCATCTCATATTCCTGATTCCGAATCCAAGATAGGTACATATGTTTAGGTGGAGCTTAAGTCCACACTCTTGTCTTTGCCCATAAGGAGGAGTTCAAAGCAACTTCTGATTCCATAGTTGTTTGTAAACGGATGAGTTGTTTTTACGAATGAGTTTTATTACATAGGGGATTCAGAAACTAAAGGATAATAGATGTCTACTACAATTGCCTTATCAAATAAGGGGCAAAGAGAATACAATTTTAATCATTTTATACCTTTTTATTGAACAACAAGTTTATGGTAGAATCATAAGGCACTGAGAATAAAGTTTAATAGTATTTGACCTTGCTTTTTAAATTCCCACTAAAAGAAAAAATAGAAATGTGATTATTTTGCTTAAGGTTGCACAATGTCACAAGAATCTGAGTGGAGGCCAGAACTCTGGTTCTAATCCTCCATGATTTCTAATCCTTGGAAGCAACATTTGTTATTGTCTTAGTCTATTCTGGCTGCTATTACAAAATATCATCAACTTGGTGGCTTAACCCTCAGAAATTTGTTGCTCCCAGTTTTGGAGGCTAGAAATTTCAAGATCAAGGTGTCTGCAGATGCTGCATCCAGTGAGAGCCCAGTTCTTCATCGATGGCACCTGCTCACTCTGTCTTCACATAGTAGAAGAAATGAGAGATTTCTTTGGGGCCTTCCTCACAGGGCACGGATCCCATTCATGATGGCTCTACCTTCATGACTGCATCACCTCCCAAAGGCCCTGATTTCCAATCACATCATCTTGCGGTTTAGGTTTCAAGGTGAAATCTGAGGACAAACATTCAGACATATAGCAGTTGCTGTGTATCCATCTGCCTTTTACATGAAAGCACTAGTTTTTCACTATTTCAGTACTTTCTGAAAAATCTGAGTCAAAGCATAAGCATTTCAGAAGGAATGATTTGCTTTATTCCAGTGTATTATTCCTGATTATTTGATTAAAGACAACTGAATCCAACTCTGGAAAGCTTAAGAGGAAAACATCTTGAAAGGAATTGGGTAGTCGATAAAATGCAACCCAGGCCCAGAGAGTAGAGAAAGCAGGAGAGCTCTGACGTCCAGTCTGTTAGGGTTCCATTTTCAGAATAGAATTTTCCAACTACTTTTAATACAACGTTTTACTTTGCTCAAGATTTAACTACAAAGGGAAGAGATTCCCATTAGCCTTGCTTGCTCCCAGACAGGAGAGAGTCAGCCCTTAAATAGTAAGCAACTTCAGACAACACAGAATGGGGAAGGGATAGTTTCTCAAAGGAAGATCTGGAGGCTGCTACTAGGAGAAGGCAAGGTGGATGCTAGGCAGATTAAAAACAATAAATGTGTGTTGCTTCCCTAACCTCTGTTATTAACCGAATGCATGATGACATATGAAACCTAAAAATATTTCCTTGTAATAGTTATCTTCTCCACTTTTTTTATCTTGTGTTCCTTCCTCTGGAAAGATCTGTTTAGCCAAGAAATAGGCCTAGTAAGTTTCTTATACAAAAATTAAAAATAAATATGCCTGTAAGGATATTTGCTACAACCTTAAATACTTCAGAAGAAAAATGTTGCATAATATCAAATTCTAATTTATGTAGTTCACAAAATATTTATCAGTATTTTACGATTAATTTGATCTTCATATTTAACCTTATTTCATTTGCTTTCTTTTCCACTAATAGAGTTGGCATTACTTTGTTTTGAATTAACATTTTATGGCAATAATTAAATACATTCATTCTTATTAGACAATACAATGGTATACATAAAAATTGTTAGGCAAATATTTAATGAAGTCACAAAAATGTGTAGTAAAATTACATTCTATTATAACTCTATTCTCAAAACTATATTGAAAGTACTTATCACTGTTAATGCAATTATTATTTTTGGACTCGAATTTTTTTCTGGAGGGTAAATCTTTATTTATTCATATTATTGTCTTATGTATTCCTGAGTCCAAATGAGCAGAAAAAGTGATTAGAATTTTAATTGCTTCAAAGCAATCATTCGAAATGAGATGAGATAATATTACTCCTCGCAACACTTTACCTTTCAATGTTGTCAGCAACTTTGTCAGGGAACGTGAATGCTCAATGCAACTGCAAGTGCTACGCTATCTACTCACAGAAGTGGTGCATTTGCTAGTATTTATGCTTAATATTTCACTAGATCCATGTAATTCACAGGAGATTTTTAATAGAGCATCAATTAGTAATTATCTGCACAGTGTAATTTAAGCTCAAAGAATAATAAATTAAGAAATATATTGTGCATGTTGTAAAAGAATACGAGAGAAACTAAATAACTTGATTATATAATATTTGAAATTATCTTCATGGAAATTTATTTTTGTATATAGACTATTAATCTGACATATTTCTTATTATTGTAAAGGTTTTGAGAATATGCCAATTAAGTTGAAACTTAGAATACTCAGTTTAAAAATGAAAACTTCTTGGCTGGGCATGGTGGCTCACGCCTGTAATCCCAGCATGATTTGGGAGGCTGAGGCGGGCAGATCACAAGGTCAAGAGATCGAGACCATCCTCACCAACATGGTGAAACCCCGTCTCTACTGAAAATACAAAAATTACCTGGGCATGGTGGCACACACCTGTCATTCCAACTACTCGGGAGGCTGAGGTGGGAGAATCACTTGAACCCAGGAGGCGGAGGTTGCAGTGAGACAAGATCGTGCTACTGCACTCCAGCCTGGCAACAGAGCGAGACTCACAAAAAAAAAAAAAAAAAAAAAAAAGAAACTTCTTTAAAGTAAATATTTAGGTAAATTACAGAAAGATTTGTCAGTATAACCATAGCCTTTCCTAATGTGAACATTGAGAGAAAATTCAAAGACCTTCAGCTGTAGGCATTGATTGAATAACAGGAACTATCAGCAGTCCCCCAAAGCAGTTCAAATGATGTGAAATAAGGGAAGGAAAGTCTGTGTTGCTACGTGTGTGTGCTCTCAGCCAAGTACCCTTTGTAGGGGAAGGATGCACAGAAGGAGTCTCAGATGGTGCTTGCTCTAGACAAGAGCATCTTGGTGGAGGAACCTGTGGTGGAGGGGCAGGAATGGAGAGAAGGGGTCATTGGAGATTGCTGCCTGGGCTGAAACAGAATTCTAGCCCATAGCCAAAAGGAGAAGGACAATTGTAAATTTCTCAGAAGGAAGAGGGAAGGTCATCAGGCTCATTAGTTAAGAGAGGTCCTTTTTCAGGGGAAGCTGAATTGAAACACCAATCAGAAACCAGAGCTGAAGCCCAGTCTCAACAGCATAGAGGCTAGAGCTTAGTTTATGAAGGGAGCTTCATGATCCACCTTGCGTATTTCTGGTTTAAGGCAATAATTTCAAAATGTCACCATCTAGACAAGGTCTTATATGAGAGAGACATTTATTTTCTCAGTGACTGACTATAGTTTGTCATGAACCCATCTAAATGAAGTTTCCCACAGTGAGAAAGGCTGGGGTCAGAAAGAACTGATAAAAGGCAGAAAGTAAATTAATGGACTCTATCAGCTGTATTAGATTTGGAGATTTATAGAAAAAATGAAGACAATAGTTGTGTGTTCCTTCCCACCAAATTCATTATTTTCCCACCATTATTCTCCTTCCAATGTGTTTGATCAATGGTAACACCATGCACTGTTTCATCTAAGTTATAGACCTAGATATCTAGCAAACTGCCATTACTCCTAATTCTTCAAATCCACCTGTCTCCTAAATCTTGTTAATTCTATTTCCTTCAGACTTCAAAAATTGGTATACTTCTTTTTCGCCATTCAAATTATCAAAAAACTCAACCCAGGCTGACAACAGAGGGTTTGTACTCTGGAACATGATGTCTTATCTATTTCTGATTTTTATGATTTTAGATGAGACTTTAGACTTCAGACTTTAGAACTGTTGCTGGAATAAGACCTTTGTGGCTGTTAGGTAGGAGGAACGTATTTTGCATCACGTGATAAGGTAGCATGCATTTTGGGTGGTCAGGGGTGGAATGCAATGGACTGACTTGGATCCACTCCCAAAATTCATATGTTAAAGTCCAACATGACTGATTTGGAGACAGGGCCTATAGGAAGGTAATTAAGGCTAAATGAACTCATCAGGGTGGGACCCTAATCTGATAGAATCAGTATCGCATGCCAATGAGCTTTCTCTTTCTCACTGGCTCTGTGCATGCACACAGAAGAGTTTATGCGAGCATAGAACAAGGTGATGACCACCTGCAAGCCAGGCAAAGAGGCCTCGAAAGGGGAAATCAAACCCCGCTGAACTACGATCTGGGACTTTTACCATCCAGAACTGTGAAAAAATCAGTATCTGTTGTTTAAGCTGCCTGGTCTCTAATATTTTTGTCATGGTAGCCAGCGCTGATGCACAGATTTTGGAGACATCCATTCCCCCGGGCCCTGTCCTCACCTACCACGTATCCCTGTGTTAACACTGCTCTGCAGCCACCGTATCTTGCTCACAGATCTTCGCATAACTCTTTGTTTCTCCATAGCTTTGTATTTATAAACTACTCTCTTTTTTGATTCTGGAATTAGCCTTCCTTCATTTTACCCTCTTAATAAATAATTGCTAATCCTTTAAGAATAAGTTAAAGTTCTCTTCAGTCTAAGCTAGTTGATCACACTCTTCTTGTTTATTCTTTTAAGATAAATACATTGCATATCTAAGGATGAAATTCACTAATTATAGGCCTCTTTTCTTTCCGTTAAACAGTTAACTTCTTGAAACAGTGTGCTTTGGAATTGAACAGATCTGTGTTCAAATCCTAACTCTGCAAAATAGAGTATCTCTCTAAATTAAAATATTCAAGTAAATTGTCTATAATAACAACTTACTATATTACTATGAAATTTATTCAAAATCCCATATTTCAAATACATGTCAATATATTTAGTGATAATAATGTTATTTTTTTCATTTCTTAGCAAAATAGAGTTTGGCGTAGCTTCAGCTGGCAATCTTATTGTAAAAATTCACAAACAAGCAATCAAATTAATGAAGGATTGGAAACAGTGGTAAAAGTGACTAAAAAAGAAAAAAAAAAGAAAGCCAGTATAAAGAAGAAGCTTGAACTGGCCATAAAGAGTAACAGGAAGCAGCATCTCAGAGGGCTTGATTGTTGGTAGTTGAGCTTTAACATTTGGTCTGCTTTTCCCAAAGTCAAACGTTGAGTCTTTGCTTTGCGATAAATGTTGGTAACATGTTCTTTATAACATTGTATGCCCTTCTGTCTCACGTATCACACTTTCCCAAACCTCATTCTCTCTGACAGACTTAAAAGACAGTCAAGATTTCATGGTGTTCATGAAACAGGTTACATAATTATGAACAGGTTTCATAATTATAAACATGTAAACAACATTTGAAGAAAATGCCATGGAGGAGAATTTTGGCTGATAGCTATATCAGAGCTTGGAGTTTTTATGTGTGTTTTTAAAATACGGCAAAAGGTCTTGAACCAGAGAGTGCTCTACTTACCTGACAAGGTACACACTTAAACATTCAAGAATAGCAAATCAGTTTAAAATCTGTGCATGACAAAATATTTTACAACTTTCCTATCTCTCATGCTTTTGAAAAAGAATACATTTTCCTTCTTCCTGGAAGAATTTGCTCACATCTAGCTTACTACTTACTTGAAAAATGCCACTTATCACACTTAATTTCAATTGACTATTTTGCATGTTGGTTGGGCTAGGCTGCACTACATTGTTTAGTATTTCTTCCCTTGTATGTTACTGGTTAGCATGAGCCACAGAAAAGGTTTTTGAGCAAACTAGGAAGAGTATAATTGAAACAGCCTCTGTATTCTCATGGAAGCATGCTGTCACCCATCTGCCAGCTCACCTTGTTGACATGAGCCAGCAACCAGGCTTGCAACAGCTCCTTCCTTCCCTGGCTCCTCTTGTAGCTTCTTCCAACCCTTGGGACAGTTGTGTGTGTAGTCTCAGTTACTGCAGAACACCCATACCACTGAAGTCACAGAAAAAAGAACTTGCATTAATTTTATCTCCTTGGGCTCCAGTCTATGCTTGTAAGGCCCAGCTTGTTCTTTTTCTTCTCTCACTCTACATCTTTGTATCCATCCTCCTCTCCCAGCTGTCTGCCCTGTGGACGTCAAGCTCCATCATCAGACTTAAAGACAGCAGCCTAGAAGATACTGCTTTATCAACCCTCAAAATCCCAAAAGGCAAAGTATCTACAACAAGTCACTTCATAGATAAACATGGATCTCTCTCTCTCTATATATATATATTTATATGCATGCATGTATGTGTGTGTCTGTGTGTGTACACACAGACATGCACATACACACATACATATGTAATGTATATTCATCAGAGACACAGAACCACTACACATATGTGTGTATATGCTTATATACACACATATAAAGCCATTATAAATATATGTCTCTATCCACATCAGTAGGGATTCTACCTCTCTGATAAACCTCAGCATGGGTCATTAGCATTCATTCACTACACTATAAGCTGCTGTAAGCAGGGACTCTAAGACACTCTGTGGAACCATTGTATTAGCAACAACTAACACATGGTCTGACACTTAGCGGATGCTACATAAAACATAGCATATAATAATATTTTACATTTCAAAATATATTTTAAAATTTTTGTTCAGAAAGACTGAACAAAAGAATGGGAAAATTCCCTCTAGAAAACGCTCACAAAATAATGTAAAATAATATAAAGTTATATTATTAAAACAATATAAACTTATAAACAGGATATAAACATAAAAATGTAAGTTTGAAGCAGCTATAGGACAATCAGTTGTTTACATAACTTCTGGCATGTGGCACCCGACTTTAAGAAACAAGTCAGTGCTAATGTGTAGAGTTATAAATCATTAGAACTCATGTTGTCATGGAAACTGTGGACATTAATACAAAGTTATATGTTTAACATAATTGAGGAATAGGAGTTGAAGTTTGGGGAAGATCAATATTTAGGAGCAGACAGAGACATATCTCTCAAGAGGGCTAACAATGAAAGTCAGAGAGGTTGTTAGAGAAATAAATAAAAGATAATGGTGCACTGAAAGTCAAGAGAGGAGACAGAGTTAAGAATGAGGGTATGGCAAACAACTTTAAATATGACAGAAACAATGAATGAAATACACAAGGAAGGATTTCCATTTGGCACACCTTTGCAGATGTTAGGAAGTACCATTTCAGTGGGATAATAATGGTTAAATCTAAATTTTATTGATTAATGAGTGAATTAGTGGTGAGCCATTGAAGGCAGTATGTAGATCAGTTATTCAAGAGAGGTATGTTTAAAAGGAACATGGTGGCTGGCAGTTGCAGACCTGGAGAAATTTATTCTTGATATTTTTAGACATGGAAACACCTAAGAAGATCAATGTATGTGCCGGGTAGAGATAAAGAAATAAGAAGCAGTTGTTAAAGACAAAAAAGAGCAGAAGCATTCAATAGAAGAAGTTCTCAGAAGAAGAAGGACATTCGCTATAAAATAGTGGGGTTTTAGGAGGCTAAATAATGCGATCTCTCTCTCACTTTGCTATCACCATCTTAACCAAATGATTAAACTTAGCATCATCCATGGCAGAAAAAGCTGACATGATACACCTTTTGATGTGATCCAATAAGAAATATTCAACATTGATTTTTAATATTAATATCCTCTGATTAAAGTCAATTAATTTAAAACCATCCTGAGTAAACTATATAAAAATAAACCCAGAAGATGGAGTGGTATGCAAGTTAACTGACTTGCACTCTTCATAACAGTTGATGTCATGAAAAACAATGTTACTAGCTCACTAACTCCACCATCAATTAACTAACTAAATCAGTCAATCAGTGTGAAGGGATTGTTCTTCACCTAAAGAAGCTAAGTAAATATGACAAGGATATTTAGTGTGTAAGCCTTGATTGGGTTCTAAAATAAACATTTAATTTAAAAGACTATAACATAGATTTTTAATTTGAACATTTTGTGCATATTTTTTACATGACACAATAAAACTTTTGCTATATTCAGACACAATCATGGTATTGTGGTCCGTAGGAGGATAGATTTACCCTTAGAAGATGCATGCCAACTTGAAGGGTGAAATGTCATGGTGTAGAGATAGGTAGATAGAGACAGAGTTTGCAAATGCAGCAAATGTTAACACCTAGTGAATTCTGGTAAAAAGCATAGTGGTGTTTATTGTATTATTTGTTAAAATTTCCTTACATTTCTAAGCTTTCAAAATAAAGCAGTGCAGGAAGATAAAATTCCTCTCTTCCTTTTTCTTTCTGGATTTGGATATTAATGGAGACAGGGGGACAGTGTTGGGGGAGGAGATGTATTGATATGCAGTTTATCCTAATTAGTCCTGGATTTGATCTTTTCAAATTCACCTACTTGCTAATATTTATTTGTAACTCCTAAATTCATACCTGTGGCATTTTCACGATGCCACTCTGCCATTCACAGAGCTGTGGAAAATGGGAGTCCCTCATCCCCGTGTTCCCTGCTGAGGTGGAGACAGGTGAGCTACCTTTTCCTCATCAGCTCACACTGCAAACACGCGTCCTTTCCATGGCCCAGGTAGCGCCGTGAAGTTCATACTTTTTCTCTTTTTATTCGTGATTTCACTGTTTCAATGCCCCGTGAGCCTAGGGCTGATGTGCCTTCTAGTGTCCCTAAGCAACAGTGGTCTGGGATGTCCCCTACGGAGAAAATACCTGGGATAGATAACCTTTGTTTAGACATGAGTTACAACGCTGATGGCAGGAGTTCAGTGTTAATGAAGCAACAATATACAGTAACCAAGGTGTCTTCGAACAGGGACACACATGAAGCAAGGTCATGTACTGACCAGCTGATGAAAATGTAGATAAGAGGCTCACAGGAATCTAAGCCCGTACTTCCCCTAGGGACAGTGAGTGCTTTAGTATTCTTGGCCCCTTTGTAGAACATAATTATCGCGAAGACTGAGAATCAACTGTAATATATGTAAGTCATTGTGGCTTTGGCACTGCCTTCAGCTGGGCTTGCTACTCACCAGAATTCAATTTTTTAATCCATGCAGTCATACACCCTCCACACCCTACCTCACCCCCAAACAACAAATAGACAGAAAAAGACAAGAGCAGAGCTGGCTCTGCTAAATGGACCACACAGAGAGAAAACAGGCAGGCAAGCCAGGACACAGTCTCCTTCAGCAAGGGTGCAGAGAGGACACGCAGCAGCGGAGCGGGCAGGCTGGCGGGAGGTGCACACCCGCTCAGTGCAGGAGGAAAGAGCCACCACAGCTGATGCCCTTCCAAGGGAAACACGGGATCCAGGAACTGCTGCAGTTTCCCTTTAACTCCACGCCCCAGAGGAAGAGAATTTTTCTTCTGCAAGAGGAAGAAAGACTGTGATGTGATACCCCACACGTCTAGATAATAGTTATGAATCTGATGTCCTCAAGGCAAAGCTAGGAAAATAAAGGCACAACTGCCAGAGAAAGGCCAAGGGTGCCACAGAGGAGTGGACGCAGCATAGCACCCCACTGAACACAGTGATGGACTGTCAGGACAAAAACTGGCAAACCTAATGACCACTCCCCAGAGTGTCTGCAGCCCAGAAGCCCTGAAGGTCACATATCTGGAGGTCCCAGAGGCTTTGGCCTGAATCCTGGACTTTTCCTGTGACATTTGTAGACTTGGGGTTAGGTGGAGCCGTTCATGGAGACCACTCAGGCCTTGCCTTAACAATAGCAGAATTCAACAGAAATGTGTCCCTGCAATATTGTTTCACAGCAAGCATTTCTGGGGAGGGTTTTCCCCGTCAAGTTTCTGCCCTGTGTGCAGGAGGAGGTGCAGTCCAAAGAAGTCTCAGGCCCTCCTCCCTGACACGGGGCCTTTTCAAGGATGGAAAACTTTGGGTTTTATTATCTATGAGATTATTTCATATTTACATATACTTAGGACAGAAAGACTATGCAAGGCTTGGCTTTAGGCCTAGATATTTAATGAAAAAAACCTTCTTATCTGCTTTTAAGAGTGTTAAAGAAGCATTTAATTCACCACGTTCACTCAGCAGGAAGTAAGTGACTTTCCTGGCGTCTGTCTTCAGGGTCAGTCGCAGATTCATGGCTGGCTGCTCTAGGCACAAGCTGCTCCTTGATATATAAGAATGTTAGTGAATTTCTCTGGAAAATGCTTTCATGGCCCTCCCGTCCCAGATAAAATTTGTATCTCTGTGTCCTGTGATATATACTATTAATTAAATTAGAGAGTCATAATTATATGTTCCAGAGTGGAAAGAAACAATAGGTTGGGATTCAATGACGGAAGCATAAATAATCTGCCATAAAAGATGTTTTCTGTTTACTCAGTAGGGGTCCTTGCTAACCCACTGCCAATGCCACCTACCCTCCTCCAAAAAAAACCTCATTTCATCATCATTTGACTTTTATAAAAAACATACATGGAAATGACTAGGATTGACTTAATCCATTCCTCTGGGCAGGAAGTTATTTAGGTCTTTGAGTAACACATTCTGATCTACCGACGTGAGAAATCCATTGATGAGTTTCTAAGATAGATTTTCTCTTTCAATAAAAAGTTGCCCAAAAGGCATGCTCTTCCCTGGCACTATTGTGTGTGTGCTGGGAACTGTTGCACTTTGGGGTCCTTGAGGACCACGTGGCCCAAAAAGGTTGCATAGCAGAGGAACTAGAAGCAATTGGCCCCTAAATTCATCAACCCTAGAACCGCCTACTTCTGGGTTTCTAGATACATGAGTTAATGAACTCTTGTAATAGCCATTCTTATCACTGGGTCTTCTGGCACTTGCAGCTGAAAGCAATTTTATAAAATGCAGATTCATCTTTTGTGAGAAAGAACAAAAGGAATGAAGGCCTGAACAGATAACTTGCTTTATTTGCATATTTATCTAACTTTACTGAAAACTGTGTTGTTGAGATGTGATTTCGGTTAACAGAGAACCCATTCTATTTATAAACTTTGTTGTCAGAAACTTTATATCACAATTACCCTGAAATATTGTATGACATGTTTACTGATGCCAAAAATATGTGCAATAGAGTACAGTGGTCACATGCCATATTTTGATAATAAATTTTAAACTGTCTTATAGTAACATGTTTTCAAAGAACAAATAACCACTTCATTCAAGGACACACACACACACACAGAAAGAGAAAGAGAGAGTATGTATGTAAACCAAAGATGGGAGAAGTATATTTTTTTTCTCTTGAGGTATAAGAAAGTCAGAACTAAAGAGAGAAAATTGTGCAGAAAAATAATGCTCAGGATTCAGGAAAAAATGTCTTTGAATCACATAGATGAATAAAAACCATTCACAGAAGCACTTATGCAGCAAGCTTCACATAAAAGTTTAAGATTTTTAAAAATAGTTTTTGTTACAGAATAATTGATAATACTTGAGATGTTACTACACTATCCAGAGATCCACCATCATTTTTGCCCACTCTTTCAACTTGTAATATTTCAGTTTTATCTTCTTGTAATTCTTCCTGTTTCCAGGATGTTTTAAAATATTATACCATACCTTCTTTTCACTAAATTTAATGATTCCCATCATGTTTAGAATCTATTCTTTTGAAAATTAACTAATTTGCCTATTTCTTTTCTTTCTTTCCTTTCTTCTTTCTTTTTTTTTCCCTTCTTCTCTGAGTTGTGTATCAGGGGCAAAATGTTACCTACCTGCAAAACTCTAATGTGAGATTCCTTCACATGAGTGTGTGTGCTTTTCAATATCCCTCTTTCCATCTGCCACTTATATCTCAGTTTGCAAGAGAAGATCAGATTCAATTCTGCTTCCTGGCCTTCTTTAGAAGTTATTTGACTTGGAAATTACAGAACTTTCAGTTTCTGATTAAATGCAGATCTAGTATCAATGCAAGAAAAATTATTGTTTTTTCTTTTGAGTGATTTATGCATATGGATTAGGTTTCAACAACTATAAAATAGTCTAATTCATTTCTGAATTCTGAGTATCTTCTAAGATCAGTTTATCTTACCTATGTCTAAGTATAGAAATACCCACCTAAGCTTTTCCACTGGCATTTGTTCTTGTGGCCATTTGAAAACTTTATTTTGTTAAATCTATAATATTCACTGACAAGAATTTTGACAATTATTCATAAGATTAATTAACTATCATTGGTTTCAAGATATGATTCCATTAATGATTTCATTAATTGTCATAGCATTTTTTGAGTCTAAAATCTACACATCAGGGGTTAACTTTATGCTGCTTTGCACTGTTTTTTTATTATTAATATATACCAGTCTGGTTTTTTTTTTTCTTCAATCACTTTGTAAGTCCTTAAGAACAGAAATTGTGACAATTACGTCTGGACCCAAATGCTCAGGCAGAAATTCAACCAAAAAAAATGCTTAGAAAGCCCTTCATTCCTCTCCATAGAAGTGTGAATGTTTTGGCGTCCCTTGCAGGCATTTACAAACACGTTTCTTGGGGCTTATTTTATACCAAGAGATCATTAATATGAGTGTGTGTGTGTATGTGTGTGCATGCACGTGCATCACCTAGTTATACAACTGGAAAGAGGCAGAGATGAACGTCTCCTTACTGCACCAGTCTCAAGGCCAAGGTTTTCCTCCTCAGATGTCCTGCCCGTATCAGTAAATGAAAGAACATTGGGTCAAACCATATGAGAAGCAAATCAGACCTTAAATTTCTTCTGAAAGTCAATGAAAGTGAAAAGCAACCTAATAGTAAATGAGCCAAGATTACAAGCAGAGTCATCATGAAAATAGATATTAGAATGCCCACTAAATCATGCCAGGTGCTCATCTTTAGCAGTGAGCAGAGACACGCAGCATATGCAGTAGGGTCCCACATCTTATGTACCATGTGGAGACGGTGAGAAAGGCGATCATGTGAGGTGCCGAGTGGACTTGGGGAACTGTGTCTATACTACTCTCCGTGGGAGTGTTAACTGTTTTGTTTAATCAGAATGCAGTATTATAATATATAATTATATAACATGTAATATATATAATTATATAATATGTATAAATCTAGGAATGTATTTTACAAAAATGTAAATGAGGGCACAGCAATTTATTTAAAAAGCTATTATTTATTGCCAGATTGCTTATCATAGAAATAAATAAATTACTATCCACCAGAGTGGCTACAGAAAGCAGAGTGCATACTTACTGTGGGACATTATGCAGTTTTGATGAGAATAACAGAGGCCTGTAGGTAAGGTGTTGGAAACATTTGCAAGATATGTTGTTGAATAGCAACAACAAAAATATGTCACACTCTCCTACTCACCCTCACTCTTCTCTCTGCATATATTTATAGATTTATATATGCACACACATATACAAAGGCACATATATTTATGATCTTCTCGTATAAAAATGAGCCCCAAGAAACAAAATGAAACATGCATTTTGTAATGCTTGAGAGACCTACCAAACTGTCCACCCATCTAAGAAAAAGGAATGAGAGAGGATTTTCAGTTTTGATTGTTATATTATGCATTATTTGATTCTTTAGATGAGAATATACTTATATATCAGACAATAAAACAACAACAGCAAAAGTTTATCAGATGGACTAAAGGAGGGAATTTGCATCCAAGTTAAGCAACAGAGAACACTTAAGCAGAAGAGAATACACTTATATATTAGGTAATAAAACAACAGCAGCAAAAGTTTATCAGATGGTCTAAGGGAGGGAATTTGTATCCAAGTTAAGCAGAAGAGAACATGGAATTTGGAGGTGAGGCAACTGGAGAGGACCAGAAGCCCCAAGTGGAGAGGTATTGCTGAGTGAGAGCTGTGGGCAGGGGGCACAGTGCGGGAGGGAACCTTTCTCACACAGTGGAGCATCATCTCTTGACTGAGAAAAAAATATTTCGCAAAACTGTGTTGATCTTTAGAAATGGATAAACTACATTTGCTTCAAAAATGTGATGAGATACACACAAGTGTAGGCCCCAAATCTTCTGAACTGAATGAACTCTAGGTTATTGGCTGATCAAAAACTTTATATTCATGTATTTAATATTCTAAATTTGTATAAATATTCATGTATTTAATATTCTGAACTGAATGAACTCTAGGTTATTGGCTGATCAAAAACTTTATATTCTTGTATTTAATATTCTAAATTTGTATAAATATTCATGTATTTAATAGTCTAAATTTTTAACTGAGGAAACTATGCTGAAGGTCCTTTATGTAGTAATTTGGGATTTTTACTGCGACTCCACTTTGAACAATGCACACTTACATTTTTAAGTTCAGAGCCTGTCATTACTTAGTGTCTGCCCATAGGCTGAGTGTGGTCACGCACTGAAGAAAGACAGTGAGGACACAGACAGCAGGCAGCCACTGCCTGCAAGCTGAATCATCTAGCATCTTCATCTTGGATTCTGTTGCCTCTGATTTTTGAGAAAATAAATTTCTGTTGTTTAAGCCACCCGGTCCATAGTATTCAGTTATGGTAGCCCAAAGAGACGAATACAATATCATATACATTTTATCTGAGAAATTAAATACAACAGTGATATAAGGAATACACAAAAACACAGGTTATACTCTATTGTAAGTGTAAAGGGTTTTCTTTCTTCAAATATTCTAATAAGGAGTTTCAAAAGCTTCTTACCCTGTCTTCATAAATCATTCACTGTAGTGTCTTCCACTTAAGGGAAAAATAAAGATGTCAAAAGATTATAATTAAAACACTTAATTTTAATAATTATTATTACTTTCCAAAGCAGTGATTTAATAATACATTTTTTTCTAAAATTAAGGGGTTTAAGCATTATAAAAAATCGAATACAGTGCTTAAGACAGCTATGTATATTGGAAGAAAATTAAATCAAAATTTATTAAAGGTTTAAGATAAAACATCATCACATTTTAAGTACAGTTTTGAAAACTGCTCATGATCTATAGAATCCTGTCAACAGAATAGTCTATGGCATTAATATGACCCATTTTTGGACTCAAATAGAATCTCTCTTTGAAAAATTGAGAGGAGTGTAGGATGAATTTCAGTGGCATCTGACAAAAGCTTCATTGTATTTGCTTAATACATTTTTTAAGAACAGCGTCTAGAGTCTTTTTCTGCTTGAAAACAGAATTCAGGAAACAAATGTATAGAAAGGGTATCCTATTCTCTGTCGCTGTGCTACTGCGTGTTCCTTATAGTTCACACTGGTTATACACCTGCTCTTAGGGAGAGACACTGCTGAGATTTCTTTATTCAGTTTTTTATTCAGTTTTGGAGAATAAAAGTTTTCTGATTTTCACTGCAGTAGACATGTTGGCATTGTCGATGTCCTCTAGGATATGAGGAGGTGACTGGTGAGTTTCAGGAGGTGTACTATAGGAGTTGTGTTGTTCGGACATCTTCCATCTCTCTTTCATGGGTGTCCTTTGCTCTCTTCAAATGGAGGTCCAGTGGTTGGGCTCCTCTCGGCTCTGGTGGAGAGAATTTAAATGTACAGTCATGCACCACATAAAATGATGTTTTTTCATTGACCACTATACGATGGTAGTCCCCTAAGATTATAATGGAGCCAAAAAATGTCAGTGGTTAGACCTCTGTAGCCATTGTAATATCATAGCACAACACGTTACTCAGGTGTTGTGGTGATGCTTGTGGAAATGAACCTACTGCATTGCCAGTCCTGTAAAAGTCCTATGATTATGCACAGTACCTAATACTTGATGATGGTGATAAATGGCATGCTGCTTTTTAATGTATTTACTGTATTTTTATAATTATTTTCGAGTATACTCCTTCTACTTACAAAAAAAAAACAAAAAAAACAAAAAAAACAAAAAACTGTAAAACACCTTAAGGCAGGCCCTTTAGGAGGTATCCAGAAGAAGGTGTTGTTATCACAGGAGCTGACAGCTCCCCTGCCTGCTATTTCCAATGAAGACCTTCCAGTGGGACAAGATATGAAGGTGGAAGGCAGTGATACTGATGATCCTGACCCTGTATAGGCCTAGGCTAATGTGCGTGTTTGTGTTTTGGTTTGTAACAAAAAGTTTAAAAAGTAAAAAAATAAAAAAATAAAAATTAAAGTAAGGTTGGGCACGGCGGCTCACGCCTCTAATCCCAGCACTTTGGGAGGCAGAGGTGAGGGGATCACGAGGTCAGGAGATCGAGACCATCCTGGCTAACAGGGTGAAACCCCATCTCTACTAAAAATATAAAAAATTAGCTGGGCTTGGTGGCATGCACCTGTATTGCCAGTCATTCGGGAGGCTGAGGCAAGAGAATCACTTGAACCTGGGAGGCAGAGGTTGCAGTGAGCGGAAATCTTACCACTGCACTCCAGCCTGGGTGATGATAGAGTGAGACTCCATTAAAAAAAAAAAAATAAGTAATTAATTAAAAATAAAAATAATCTTAAAAAGGATATATATATAGATATATATATAGATATATATATAACATAGGTATACATTGTGCTTCTATTTTAAGCTGTGTTATTACAAAAGAGTCAACAAGTAAAAAAAAAAAAGTTAAAGTTTATTAAGTAAAACAGTTATGGTAAGGTAAGGTCAGTTGATTATTGAAGAAATGGATGTTTAATAAATTAAGCATAGGCTAAGCACACAGTGTTTATGAAGTGTACAGCAATGCACAGCAATTTCCTAGGTCTTCACATTCACTCACCACTCTCTCACTGACTCACCCAAAGCAACTTCCAGTCTTGCAAGCTCCATTCATGGCTATATTCTATACAAGTGTACCATGTTTTATCTTTCATAATGTATTTTCACTGTACCTTTTCTATGTTTAGATTTTTTTTTTTTTTTTTGAAACGGAGTCTGGTTCTGCTACCCAGGTTGGAGTGCAGTGGTGCAATCTCGGCTCACTGCAAGCTCCACCTCCCAGGTTCAGGCCATTCTCCTGCCTCAGCCTCCCGAGTAGCTGGGACTACAGGTGCCCGCCACTATGCAGGGTGTTTAGATATTGTTAGATGCACAAATACTTCCTACTGTGTTACAGTTGCTATCGTATTCAGGATAGTAACCTGTTGTACAGGTTTGTAGCCTAGCAGCAACAGGCTATACCATATACCCTAGATGTGTAACAGGCGTTACCTTCTAGGTTTGTGTGAGTACACTATGTGATGTCCACACAACAACGAAATTGTCTAATGACACATTTCTCAGAACACATCCCTGTCATTAAGTGACACATGACTGTACTTGCAAGTGTTTTTAGGCGACAAATAGAGTTCCTCAGAACCACTTGATTTCTGGATGCTTATTTCAGACTCATTGTTCCTTTCCTCTCCTTTATAGAATCTTTGCCCATTTCATTTGTTCAGAAAGGAGGAAGATTAATATCCACTGTCGGATTGAAATTGTAAGCATTGCTAAAACTAAAAGAATTATGCAATTTTTCACAGATAGTTTTTAAACATTTTTAATTTTGCTCCCTTTATGCCTTGATATAGGCTTCAATTTTCTTGCTCTATTAGCCTTTCTGTTCTCTTTTTATTCCTATGTTTAATGTTATTTTTTCAGACTTAGACTGAATGATGTATTTTAGTAAGCATCTCTGGGTGCATCAGCTTTGGTCATAAGTTTTGCTTCTTGTTCCACTGACAGATATTCTGTTCCTCATTTTCAGGCATATTATGTTTACTAGCAGGTCTCAAAATCTAATTCTTTCAATTCAAAAGATTTCTCTACCAAATGATTGGTGTCAAAGCCATTCAGTGTAGCACAATTACATAGATTGTTTAAACTTTTTAAACTGAAGCATACAAATACAGTTCTAGGTAAGACATCAGTAAATTTATCTTCCCCTGAACTAGTAGGTACAAAATTAAGTCCAAGTGTGTCTTGAAGAGCAGCAAGTATTGCTTTTCTATTTGGAATGATTCTCCTCATCCTGGAATGTCAGCTTCCAGAAGAGGAATACATCACTAGAGTTGTTATCATCATTGGAGTCCATGCCAGAAAGATTCACTAACTTCCCTGGGTCTGAGCCGGTTATTCAGTTAGCTACAACGAAAGTTGTTTTTTTTTTTTTTTTTTTTCCCCAACATATCTAGCCAGCACTTGAGTTAGAAAGTTTATTTCTCAGCTGTAAATGGATATCTTGTGCTTCTCTCACTTTGGAGTTTTTCTTTCCCAAGCTAATGCCAACATTCTGTTGTTGCCCTGATATTTTTTCAGGAACTGAAAAGTGCTGGTGATTCTCTGGCATGGTACAACGACGAGAGTTGTAAAATATTTTTGTTTGTTTGCTTACATCTTCTACATTGTACTAAAAAGACTTTTTAAGACAACTTTCCCTCATCATCTTCTTCCTTGGCCACCACCTCTATTGTCAGGCCCCTCCTGCTCACTGGCGGTGCTCTGCCATTGGAACCTCTGGTCAAGATGCAGCCCTGGCCCAGTCCCAGCTACCCGAGTCTGGCTCCATCTCCCATTGCAGATTTCCATGACTGAATTTCAACTTACCTTCTTCATTTGCCCGTTGGTCGCTTGGCAGGCTATGATCACTGAACTTTTAACATAGATTACCTCAATCCTGGTCAAGGATGAAAGGGAAAGGGGTAACAGTACTTCAGCCCATCAGATATTACCAACAGGGTTAATCAGATTCAGAGCAATTTTCTTGTCACATACCCATGAGCTAACTGGTTGAGAGAGAAAGGAGGAGAGAGAGGGAGCAGGTGGGCCAGGAGGGTTAGAAAGAAAGTTGAGGGCTGATTCTTTGGGGAAAAAAATGGAGAGATGATACAAGACACCGGGATGAAAAGGACTTTGATTTTAAATCAAGCCAGCACCTGAGACAGCAGGTTAGGAGGGAGAAGAGATGTTAAGCATTTGCGTATCAGCTCTTCATCCAGTGCCAGAAAACACACTCTCCTCTGTTCCTACCAGGAGTCTACATCTTTGTGCTGGACAGGCACATCCACACTCATGCCTGCCTTTGCGTGAGATTGAGGTTCCGAGGTCCTTCATCACTAACTCCCACCCTTAACCATGTGGAGCATATCAAAGAAAGCAAAGTAACCAAGCTCTGCCCTCGAATTACATAAAGGGTATGAAAACAGGATTCTTTCTCTCTCTGAGCATCCATTTGAGGAAAGAAACCACAGCAATTTTCTTGTAACAGTAGGATCTATGTTCTTTTATTCAATATCCAGTCCCACACCTTTAAAAATTTCCAGTTTCTCTTTTGGTAGCAGATGCGATTCTTGTAAAGCAGGGTGGGTGTTATTTGAGATATAACGTTCATCTAATGCTAGAAACTCAGCGTAGACTCACTGTAATTTTAGATGAGACTGTAGGGCAGCGGAGGTGGCACAGAGGTCACTCAAGCAGAAATCATGATATTGCTCCCACTTACCCTTAGAACTTGCCTATGCTCTTTGGAAGTTTTAGGAAGCATTGTGTGCTAGTATTATTGAAAATCAGCAGGCTTTTCACATGTGCACCCTTGGAAGAAAAGCACAAGGATGGAATTCGTTTGTGGTCATGCACCTGACTTCTCATTTTGATAGAAAAAAATCAAGCCTCTTTCCTTGTCACGTTTAGACAGCTGAACCTTCCTCAGGGAGGCCCCCTTGCTAACGTCAGGTTTGGATATCAATAATATCAGAAATTTCTAAAGACAGTGGATTGCAGGCAGAATATGTGCAATAATGCACAGAAGATTGAATAGGTGATTGTCATCAGAATCTGAACTCAAGAAAAACAACTTATGTTTTTGACACCACAAACATCAGGGAACTGATGTGGTGGGAACACCCACCACATGTCTTTCTGTGGCCTGCATAGGTTTGCAGTCCAAATCTTGGTCCTTCAAGAGCATTCTGTTTTTTTTTAACAAGAAATTTCAATGTAAAATACAGTGATATTTTTAAAAGCCATTTATGTGAAAGTAATTACAGTTGGGATTGTTCCTAATAATTCATCAGCATTTTAGTGTTTTATAAGAAAATATCAGGGGGCGGAGCAAGATGGCCGAATAGGAACAGCTCCAGTCTCCAACTCCCAGCGCGAGCGAAACAGAAGACGGGGATTTCTGCATTTTCAACTGAGGTACTGGGGTCATCTCACTAGGGAGTGCCGGACAATTGGTGCTGGTCAGCTGCTGCAGCCCAACCAGGCAGAGCTGAAGCAGGGCGAGGCATCGACTCACCTGGGAAGCGCAAGGGGGAAGGGAATCCCTTTTCCTAGCCAGGGGAACTGAGACACACAACGCCTGGAAAATCGGGTAACTCCCACCCCAATACTGTGCTGTAAGCAAACGGGCACACCAGGAGAATATACCCCACACCTGGCCCGGAGGGTCCCACGCCCACGGAGCCTCCCTCCTTGCTAACACAGCAGTCTGCCACAATCTAACCGCAAGGCAGCAGCGAGGCTGGGGGAGGGGCGCCCGCCATTGCTGAGGCTTAAGTAGGTAAACAAAGCTGCTGGGAAGCTCGAACTGGGTGGAGCTCACAGCAGCTCAAGGAAACCTGCCTGTCTCTGTAGACTCCGCCTCTGGGGACAGGGCACAGCTAAAAAATAACAGGGGAAGCAGCAGAGGCCTGTGCAGATGTGAACGACTCTGTCTGACAGCTTTGAAGAGAGCTGTGGATCTCCCAACATGGAGGATAAGATCTGAGAAGGGACAGACTGCCTGCTCAAGTGGGTCCCTGACCCCTGAGTAGCCTAACTGGGAGACATCCCCCTAGGGGCAGTCTGACACCCCACACCTCACAGGGTGGAGTACACCCCTGAAAGGAAGCTTCCAAAGTAAGAATCAGACAGGTACACTCGCTGTTCAGCAATATTCTATCTTCTGCAACCTCTGCTGCTGATACCCAGGCAAACAGGGTCTGGAGTGGACCTCAAGCAATCTCCAACAGACCTACAGCTGAAGGTCCTGACTATTAGAAGGAAAACTATCAAACAGGAAAAACACCTATACCAAAACCCCAACAGTACATCACCATCATCAAAGACCAGAGGCAGATAAAACCATGAAGATGGGGAAGACGCAGGGCAGAAAAGCTGGAAATTCAAAAAATCAGAGTGCATCTCCCCCTGCAAAGGAGTGCAGCTCATTGCTAGCAATGGATCAAAGCTGATCAGAGAATGACTTTGACGAAATGAGAGAAGAAGGCTTCAGTCCATCAAACTTCTCAGAGCTAAAGGAGGAATTACGTACCCAGCACAAAGAAACTAAAAATCTTGAAAAAAGAGTGGAAGAATTGACAGCTAGACTAATTAATGCAGAGAAGGTCATAAACGATATGACAGAGATGAAAACCATGACACGAGAAATACGTGACAAATGCACAAGCTTCAGTAACCTACTCGATCAACTGGAAGAAAGAGTATCAGCAATTGAGGATCAAATGAATGAAATGAAGCGAGAAGAGAAACCAAAAGAAAAAAGAAGAAAAAGAAATGAACAAAGCCTGCAAGAAGTATGGGATTATGTAAAAAGACCAAATCTACGTCTGATTGGGGTGCCTGAAAGTGAGGGGGAGAATGGAAACAAGTTGGAAAACACTCTTCAGGAAATCATCCAGGAGAACTTCCCCAACCGAGTAGGGCAGGCCAACATTCAAATTCATGAAATACAGAGAACGCCACAAAGATACTCCTCCAGAAGAGCAACTCCAAGACACATAATTGCCAGCTTCACCAAAGTGGAAATGAAGGAAAAAATGTTAAGTGCAGCCAGAGAGAAAGGTCGGATTACCCACAAAGGGAAGCCCATCAGACTAACAGCAGATCTCTCAGCAGAAACTCTACAAGCCAGAACAGAGTGGGGGCCAATATTCAACGTTCTTAAAGAAAAGAATTTTCAACCCAGAATTTCATATCCAGCCAAACTAAGTTTCATCAGTGAAGGAGAAATAAAATCCTTTACAGATAAGCAAATGCTTAGAGATTTTGTCACCACCAGGCCTGCCTTACAAGAGACCCTGAAGGAAGCTCTAAACATGGAAAGGAACAACCGGTACCAGACATTGCAAAAACATGCCAAAATGTAAAGACCATCGAGGCTAGGAAGAAACTGCATCAACTAATGAGCAAAATAACCAGTTAATATCATAATGGCAGGATCAAGTTCACACATAACAATATTAACCTTAAATGTTAATGGACTAATTGCTCCAATTAAAAGACACAGACTGGCAAACTGGATAAAGAGTCAAGACCCATCAGTCTGCTGCGTTCAGGAGACCCACCTCACATGCAGAGACATACATAGGCTCAAAATAAAGGGATGGAGAAAGATCTACCAAGGAAATGGAGAACAAAAAAAAAGCAGGGGTTGCAATCCTAGTCTCTAATAAAACAGACTTTAAACCATCAAAGATCAAAAGAGACAAAGAAGGCCATTACATAATGGTAAAGGGATCAATTCAACAGGAAGAGCTAACTATCCTAAATATATATGCACCCAATACAGGAGCACCCAGATTCATAAAGCAAGTCCTTAGAGACTTACAAAGAGACTTAGACTCCCATACAATAATAATGGGAGACTTCAACACTCCACTGTCAACATTAGACAGGTCAACGAGACAGAAAGTTAACAAGGATATCCAGGAATTGAACTCATCTCTGCATCAAGCGGACCTAATAGACATCTATAGAACTCTCCACCCCAAGTCAACAGAATATACATTCTTCTCAGCACCACATCGTACTTATTCCAAAATTGACCACATAATTGGAAGTAAAGCACTCCTCAGCAAATGTAAAAGAACAGAAATTATAACAAACTGTCTCTCAGAC
>NC_045441.1:41229729-41260306 GCF_002776525.5 Piliocolobus tephrosceles
TCATGCATTTAAACAATTAACACTAGATAGAGTGTTAATTGTTTAAATGCATGAAAATATACAGTTTGATCTCACTAAGAGAAGAAACAGAAGACTAAATCCCAGATTTAAGCACATCTATACCTACAGAAAAGAAGGATGTGGAGGTAGTTGCCGATGGAGTACAAGTACATGGGAAGGGGGTGGATTGAAATGTTTGTCTTAAATGTGTTTTCATTTTTTGTTTTTTTTCTGAGTGTATCTCTATTTCAAAAAGAAGATGATAAAAACAGAAAAGTTCAGCCCCTGGATAGGATTTCTGTCTCTTCTCTCTTCCTACTGGAAGCTGAATGATCACTATGTAACCTGCCTCTCCCCTTTCCTAGTGGTCTAATCAGAATTATGACATCTTACTAGTTCTTCACTCCATGCACCAAAGAGACACCAACACTCACAACTGGGCCAGAGTGCAGAGGCAGAGGCATGGGTAGGCTTGCCTCCCCACGTGTTACCAGGGGCTGTAGGGGGCAAGTCTTCAGGCCTAATGAGTTTAGGGGGCCTGCAGGGATAGCTGCATTCTCTGTTCTCCACTTCTAATTGTATGCTTTGAGGCTAGTGTCTCAGTGAAATTTTACAAGTTCTGTTTGCCATTGTTTCTTGTGCAGAAATTGCCCTAAGGAACCTCAATACAGCTGGGTGTGTCTGGATCCCAGGGCCAAGTATCCACTCAATAACTCCTGATTATCACCACACTTCTAACACCATCAATAAAAAGCTCAGGAAACTCTTATTTTCTATCAACAAGTAATATATAACACACACGCACACTCTGTGTGCGTGTGTGTATGTATGTGTATATGTATGTATATTCTGGGACTCACACAATTCTTGGAGGATTCCATTGTGCTTTCTAGTTTATTTTTGAATACTTTGAACATCAAGTATTTCTCTAACCTCATGAGAAAATCCATTCCATTTTTAAATAGCTTTAATTATAATGAAATTCCTTCCCTCAGGGAGTTGAAACCTGCCCATGAATGACATTTACCCATGGGTTACACTTTGAGCTTGAAATCCAACACACACAAGATCTTCCCTGCAGGAAAGATGTTCACATGACGAGATGGCTGCTGCGTGGTCAGAGCGTTCTCTTTTCCTGGTTCACCTTTCTGGGTTCTTTCTGGTGCTCCTTTCTGTCACCCAATCTTCCTGCACATTTTTCTTTATCCATGATTCGACTCATCACCTTGATTTGTTTAACTCTGGGCACAGATTCCTGGCCTTCTCTCTGGGAAAATGACTTGTTTCTTATTCTTTCCAATCTGTGGATGAATATTGAAGATCTTGGTCTGTCACTCTGGAAACTCATGGAACAAACCCCAGTGCAAGACACCCTGCCTGAAGATACATCTCCCGGTGGTAGGTAAGGCATGATTCCCTAAGAAACAGGTCCCTGGCCTTTGACCAATCAGTTGAGGAGTATGTGTGCTCTTGACCGTTCAAAACCTTATTAGAAAGAGAAATGGTGGTTTGTCTTTAAAAGAGACGTGCACACTCCAGCCCTGAATCGGGCTGGGTGAATGATTCTGTAGCCCCATTCACTAGGCTAGCTGTGCCTGTGAGCAGCCAGATTGGAAAAGGCTGCTTCTCCTGCTGACCGCTTGGTCTCCTCCCATTTCATGCTGTCCCCCATTCAGGCAGTCACCTTGGATGCCTGTGTGGCTGAATAGACCTGGCCTACAGTTGGCCATTTTCAATGTGGTCCATTTGGTTTTATTCCCAACTCATTTTATTACTGATTTCTTTTAAGAAACAACACCTTACTCTGTTATTGTCTAATTATTTGATAATCAAAGTAATGCTTTCCTCAGTTTGTCCGCTCTGTTCAAAGCCCCTGTCATCAGTGAATATCAATGACTAAGCCAGAGGGATACTGTTCCCTATAAATATGTATTGGAGATGGTCAAAGTGCAACACAAAGCTTTTTTGGCATGTGGTGAAGTGAATAGCAACCACCTTCCACACCACAATTCTCTATTTCTATTATTTGCCAATATGTAATACTTGGTAATAAAAAACCTTTAAAACTTTCACTGTTTTAAATAGTAAAAAGTCTCTAGTTTCACTTGAATTCAATATTTTGCTTGTCTATTTCTTTATTTCAAATCCTAAATACACTGTAACTTTTCTACTGTTTCATTTGGAAATGTAGTTTTTCTCCAGTAGGGAAGCACCAGATGTTTAAGCAATAAAACTTGTTTCCCAGATGTTCTACTTCTTTAAAACCACAGCAGCTAATTCACTTACATGTGAAGACTTTTGAAAAATAGATCTTGCCATCTTCAAATAGAAAATATAATTCTTCCTCCCACTTAAAAAAAAAAGGTTATATATCATCCCAGTTAAATGGTTGATGGCAAACAATTTGCCCTGCACTCCCAGCTATTGGACTCAGAGGTGGCTGCGTGAGAAACGTGACACCATGGAACTGAAGTGTTCCCCAAGTCAAAGAGAAAACTAGACACACATCCTTGTCCCTGATGACTGCCTCTGCAATAAATTGCATTCTGTTTCTTCCTGGAAAATTGACTAGGGTTTTGGAACATGAAGGCAAACATGTGCTGATCACGCTGCCAAAGAATGCTCGGAAAGAGGCAGAGAGGTGGCTGATTATGGGGATCCTTTTCTGTCCAGCTCCACGGTTGGATCTGTGCTGTGTGTGAGGACTGCTGGAGGAGGGAGTTGAGTCCAGATGGAGAAACCCCAGGTTGCAATTTAGCAGTTTCCATGGTGCCCTTATGGCCCCATCGTCTTGGGAGATTCTATTTCCTTACTTTCATTTTACCCAAGAAAATCACTGCAGCCTTCTTAGAACTCTACCCCAGTGGAATCCTCTTCTCTGCATATTGCCATCCTGTTTGTTAGCTTTAGTGCAGGGAGAACTAGTTTCAGGTGTCAGGAACAGAAGTCCAGGAGCATCAGGCGACTCCAAATCACTCTACCCTGGCAGAGGGAAACCACAGGATCATAAAAGAGACATGCAAATGAAAACACCACACTACCGTTATTCATCTTTTAAGACATAGTGCCAGTCTCTGTGGAGCAAGACAGAGTTGCAGGAACGAAATAGTCAGAGGTGTCTCCGTCCTTTCCAAATTAGCCATGAAATTTCAGTAGGAATATAAATTATGAATCAGATCTAATAAAGTGTAATGGCTGGATACTTGCTGTCATTAGAAAGGAAAGCTGCAAATGAATACTTGGACATATTCACAATTAGGTAAAAGACAGCAGATGATTTCCAGACCCTAAACTAGATGAAAGAACTTGTAATGTCCCACCAAGCCTAGGTAATTTAAAAGCAAAATGTGCTGTTTCTAGTTTCATGTGTTTTTTATCTCATTGACAAAGCATGCTTCCTGTACAAAGCAATGAAAATAGAAATCCTTCAGGGATGGCAATAGTAAAAGCTGATAATTTAAAATAACTAAGGATCACTATCATTATTATGATTGATACATCCTTCCAAATGCTTTGGTGATATTATCTCATATAACCTTCCCAAGAACCACATTAGGCAGGATACTAATATTAACCCTGTTTTTTAGAAACTGAGGCACACAGAGTTTAATTTGGCCAAGATCTCAGAAAATAAATAAAATGAGTCATTTAGGATTTCATTACAGGGAGGCTCTAGATTCAAAGAAAGTGTTTAGAATAGATCTCTCAAAGAAGATGTAAAGGGAATTTTAGAAAAATCAGGAATCATTAAAAGAAACATTACCTTAGAGACATGAAGAGGGAAAAATGCCTGGAATGTTTTCGAAGAGTGTGTTGTCCAATCATTTTCTTCAACTGATGTCTCCTCTTGATAACGCCTTCCCATGACGTTACATTACACTTGGCAGTAAATTTAATATCATGTCTAAATTAGGTTAATGTCATTTGTGGTGAAAATTATATTTTAGTCTAGTTATTCTGTCAGCTTGATTGTCAGGTTTTTATTTAAATGATAAGGTGAAAGAATGTGTAGAAGATATAGAATATGCAAATAACCAAATGTATAAGCTTAATATAATTGACATTAATCCTGTACCCAAGCATTACTATAGATTTCTTCAAGTAACTATAAAACATTTGTAAAAATTAACCATGTACTTCTTATGAGATAAATCTCAAGATATTTCAAAAAGTAAAATAAAACATACCATAGTCACCAATCACAATAAAATTAAAATTGATATAAAAAATAAAAACAAGTCTTGTAACCTAAAAAAATTCTCAATGGTTTTAGGATAATAATATTAATTATAATAACATTTTCAAAATATGATTGGAACTAAATGATTAAAATAAAGCATTGCAATAATGTATTAAGTGAAAATTGTATTAAATGAAACTTTATACCCTTAAAAACTTATTGAGGTACAAAATTCGTAAAAAATCAAAAAGATAATTGTCTACCACAAAAGTTAGAAGACTAGCTAAAGAACAAATTGAGCCAGGCACGGTGGCTCATGCCTGTAATCCCAGCACCTTGGGAGGCCAAGGCCGGCAGATCACTTGAGGTCAGGAGTTTGAGACCAATACACTGAAACCCCGTTTCTACTAGAAATACAAAAATTAGCCAGGTATGGTGGTGTACGTCTGTAACCCCAGGGTCTTGGGAGGTTAAGTCAGGAGAACTGCATGAACCCCAAAGGTGGAGGTTGCAGTGAGCGGGGAGATTGCACCACTGCATTGCAAACTGGGCACAGAGTGAGACTCCGTCTTAAAAAATAAAAATAAATAAATATAAGTAAATAAATCAACTGACATTAAAAAAGAGATAGTAAGAAACTAAAATAAAGAAATAGGCACTAAAATAGGGAAATAAAACATTGATAATGTCAAATATATATGTTAATGATATAGATATGTGGTGATAATAACGTAGACAAAAGAAGCATGTATTGAAAAAGTGGTGACTCATGCTTGTAATCCTAGCACTTTGGGAGGCCAAGGCTGGTGGATCACGAGGGCAAGAGGTAGAGACCATCCTGGCCAACATGGTGAAACACTGTCTCTACTAAAAATACAAAAAATTAGCTGGGCATAGTGGTACGTGCCTGTAGTCCCAGCTACTTGGGAAGCTGAGGCAGGAGAATCACTTGAACCCAGGAGGAGGAGGTTGCAGTGAGTTGAGATCATGCCACTGCACTCCAGCCTGGCAACAGAGTGAGACTCCATCTCAAAAAATTAAAACAAATACTATGAATAAAACAGGCCAATTATAGGTCAATCACTCTCATAAATATAAATTTTTAAATTTTAACACAATCTTGATAAACCAACACAACAATGTACAAGAAATGTATTTTGTTTATTATCAAGATTGATATATCTAAAACATCTATTACTGTAATTTGCCATATTAACAGGTTAAAGTTTATGTATTATATAATATATGTACACATTATGTATATATTAAGAAGTATATACATATGTAAACATAACATAACCATATCAATACATACAATATAGCCATATCAATAGGTAGGGATAAAAGTTTCATGAAGTTAAATGTCAGTACATGATACAGAGGGGAACTTCTTTTATAGTTAAAGAGTACCTACCAAAATCCAAAGCAAACATTATATCTAAAACAAGAACAAGACAACAAATACTAGGTATACCTACTATTTTCTCAATGTCATCCTGAAGAACCTACCTGGGACAGCAACAAATTTTTATTGCAAGCTAATCTAAATTTTTTCCATAAGCAAATCCCAAATAATTCACTAAGGGATTACTGCAATAAAAAAGAGAGTTTTACAAGTTTGCTGAAAATAAGAAACATCTTTAAAAATTAAAAAAAAAATGTATTTTTGTATACCAAGAGCAATAAAAATATAATTTTAAAAAACTGCATTTATAATATCAAACTGCAACAAACCTAAGGATAATAAAACATAGCTGTGAAGAAAATTTTAAAACTTTCTTGCACATTAAAAAAACTGTAGCAATGAAATATTTTAGCAAGTTCAGTGATATAAAATTCAGTATCTTAGTGTTGTTAGTTTTATCATATTGTTTTGTATATAGTCTCAAATGCAATTCCACTCAAATCCTAATTAGAATCTCATATGAAAAGACAAGAACCAAACAATAGTTAAAAGATAAAAATTGAAAAGATACTTTTATTAAAAAATTCAATCTTTATATAAAATTACAGAAAATAAATAATGTTTATAAGGATACAAACATAGATATAAATGGAACATAAGATAGAGACTCCAGAAAAAAGTTCATGTCTATGAAATCTAATATTTCGTAGATTGATCATTGTGATCATGCTGAAAGATGTAGCACTGAATTAATAATATTCAGAAAATTTCTATCCATGTGGAAAAGTAAATAAATTTAGAACTTTATCACACAACACATAAAATTCAATTCCAGGTGGATTAAAGACTTAAATATAAAAGGTAAAACTTTAAAATATTTAAAAGAAAGTGAGTATGTTTCCATCATCTTGAAGTCACTATAGATTGCTAAACAAGATGCAAATATGTCAAAGTATCAAGGGAAAGACTGTCAAACATCAATCAATCTCTTTAAATTAAAACCTTCTGTTGTAAAGTTGTGATAAGGAATGTGAAAGACAGTTTAAAGTACAGAAAATATTTCCCTCATATCAACTATAAAAAGTTTAGCATATAGAATACATGAATAACAATGAAAGAATAAAAATGCTGGATAAATTAGTGTTGGCTAACTACTGGAACAAATATTCTAAAAATTTCAGTGACTTTACACAATACAGTTGCATTTGTCACTCATATTTCATTCTGGTTTCTCATTTGACTTGTGACCTTCCAACTGGTGATTCAGAGAATGAGTCCCTTAATAATGACTCACCGTAACCTGGGGCCTTAAATCCTTCACTAGATCTAGACTTTGTTGCAGGATGATACTATATATAAGATTTGGAGAAGAATGAAAGGAATTTTAGGGACAAATCTTGGGAGCAGTACATATCCACCCACATTTCATGGCCCAGGCAAGAATTCATAGACAGATGTATATACGCACACAGACACATAGACCACAGCTACTTGTTCAGGAAGACACAGAGAGTTTGGTGAATGAACACCTACAATCAGAATTTGTATCACAAATACTTGCAGCCCAATGGAAAAATGAATAAGAATCATGATATAAATGTTTCAGAGAAGAAAAGAAAGTGTCCAACAAAAAAAATTTAAAATATTTTAACCTATTTGTAATAAAATAAATGTATATTAAAATCATAATGAATTAGCTAACATTTAACAGCCACCAGAAGAACAAAACTTTAAAGTTGTGTTAAGAATGTGAAGCAATATAAATTCTTACATATTGACAGTGTCAGTACAAACGGATATCACCATACTGGAAAACAATTTGAATGTATCTAGTAAAGCTGAGGACATGCCCCAAATCCCACTCATAACAAAAATAAATGAATTTTTATTTTAGTATTAAAAACTATAAATATTTGAAATGGTTATTGAGAAGAACTCAGATAAGTAAATTGCTGGGTACTCACACAATGGAATTCAATGCATTAGTGAGAATGAAATAAACATCTACCCACAAAAATGTGTGTGACTATCAGCAATATAATATGGAGTGGAAAACAATTGGTCACAAAAGTATATGTACAGTCAAAATTATATTGCAATATACACAAACACACACATTATAACCCTAACAGAATCAAAAGAATGATAAAAAGGCATGCAAATGGTTCTTTTTGGGGGCACAAGTGTGGGAGCATAACTGAGAAGACAAGAGCCTTTCAGTAATTGTGATATTGTTATTCCTTAAGCTGAATGCTGGGTATATGCTGGTCCATTTTATTGCACATTATACATATTGCACTTATGTATACTTCCTTTTATAAGCATATAGTATTTTTTTAAGTAAATGCTATTGGTCTAGATCAGAAAAAAGTGGCTAAATACATAGAAAAGGAACCTTGAATAGCCAAAGCAATCCTAAGAAAAAGACAACAAAGCTGCCTGTGTTACATTACCTGATTTCCAAATACACTGCAAAGCTATAATAATCAAAACAGCATAGGTATTGACATGTAAATAAACATATAGACTGGTAGAACTGGTAGAATAGAGAGCCCAGAAATAATCCCATGCATTTACAATCAACTGACTTTTGACAAAGGTGCCAAGAAAACAATGAATAAAGGGCAACATCTTCAATAAATAATACTGGGAAAATTGAATATCTACATGTAGAAGACCAAAATTTGACCTTTATCTCACACCACATACACACATCAACTCAAAATGAATTAAATACTTAAATGTAAGACCTGAAACTATAAACCGACTAAAAGAAAATTTAGGGGAAGAGCTTTATGCCATAGGTCTGGGCTATCGTTTTTGGAAGGTGGTAATATACCAAAAGCACAGGTTACAAAATCAAAAATAGAAAAATGAGACTACATCAAACTAAAAAGACTTTGAACAGCAAATGAAACAATAAAGTGAACTGGAAAAAAAATTGCAAAGTATTCATCTAACAAGGGATTGATACCCAAAATACATAACAAACTTAAACAACTCAATAGTAAGAAAACAAATAACCCACTAAAAATTTGGCAAAGAATCTGAATAAGAATTTCTCAAAAGAAGAAATACAAATAACCGACAGACATATGAAAAAAAATGCCAAAATAACAAATTGTCAGATAAATCCAAATTAAAACCACAATAAGGGCCAGGAGCTCACTCCTGTAATCCTAGCACTTTGGGAGGCTGAGGCAGAGAATTGCTTGAACCCAGAAGGCAGAGGTTGCTGTGAGCTGAGATCATGCCACTGTACTCCAGCCTGGATGAAGAGCAAGACTCCATCTCAATAATAATAATAATAATAATAATAATAATAATAATAATAAGCTATTACATAATATATGTTAGAATGGCTATTATTACAAAGATGAAAGATAAGTGTTGGTGAGGATGGGGAGAAAACAGAACTCTTGTACACTATTGGTGGGAATGCAAATAGTATAGGCACATGACAAACAGTATGGAGGTGCTTCAAAAAATTAAAAATAGGACAATCATATGATCCAGCAATCACACTAATAAGTGTTTATTCAAAGAAGTGACATCAGAATGTCAAAAAGACATCTTTACTCCCAAGCCAATTGTAGCATTATTCACAACAGCTAAAATACAAAATAAATGTAAGTGTTCATCAAAGGATAAGTGGACAAAAATGTGGTATGTATACCCAATGGAATACTATCCAGCCTTTAAAAAGAATAAAATCCTGTCTTTTGCAACAATGTGAATGATCCTGGAGGACATTATGTTTAATGAAATAACACAGACATAGAACCACAAATACCACATTCTCTCTCTCACTTAGATGTGGAAGGTGAAAAATGTCAAACTCATAGAAGCAGAGAGTAGAATGGTCATTACCAGGGGCTGGAGATGTGGGTAATTGGCAAGGTTTTGGTCAAAGGATACAAAATCGGAGTTACATAGAAGTAAGATCAAGAGACTGATTGTATAACATGGTGTCTATAGTATTGCATTCTTGAAATTGCTAAGTAAGTAGATTTTAAGTGTTCCCACTACAACAAAAAGAAAGAAAATTTAAAAAGGAAAGAGAAAAGTTTTCAAGATATTAGACCTTAACTAGAGAATAAAATGAGATGCAAATCACAAGGGTTGGCACTAGCTTTAGACAGAAGAGAAAAGGGTTTCCGAGTTATAATCAAAGGGAAAGAAAAGGAAAGAGTACACATAAACACAGATAACTATATAGGATTAAAAGGTATGAAGTAAGAGGTACGATGTTGTAATGATGAGGACATGATTTGGTAATTTCAAAAGTGTGAAAATCATTTGAAAAAGTCATTTTGACATCCGGCTTCCAGTCCAAAATGTGAAGAGTTGGAAGTCATGTCCTTTAATTCTCGCAACACTAAAAATGCTGAAAATCAATTCTCTTGAGATCCTTCAGATAATCAAGGTCTCATCACATTCTACGGTCCCTAAGGCAGGAAAGACAGGAGGATAGGGAAAGTCACTGCCCATCAGGAGCACCAACCAGTCAGAAGCGCTAATGGAGCCAGCACTGGGTGAGAATGCTGATAGGGTAGTGGACAAATTGCTGAACTGGGGTAGGCTAGCTTGGGAGATGAAAATCTCTGGAGGCCTAGGCTGAATAAACGTTAGAGTTTTAGAGTTTTACCTCTAGGTGCCGTAACTTGTTCTCATTATGAATCTTATAGAAAAATGCCCTTACATTTATGGTAGGGGAAGGAGAAAAATAGGCATTTTAAAATTAGCCCAGAATATTGTGTATTCCCATAGAAAGGACTGCACTCGGTGGGAACTATTTTAAGAGTTTAACCGATACTGGGGAGGGAATTATCCAACTCAAGCTTTTAAATATGGGGGTCTTCCCATTTCCATCCTTCCCATTTCACCTGAAAGTTGAAATAAACAAAACAAAACAAAAAAGTGAGAAGTGCTTGTGAAGGTTGCAGTCCAGGGACATACGTTCAATAAAATATTGAGACCTAATTACAGAACTACAGAACACTTTTTCTACCTCCCCACTGGCCCCGTCTTACTACTCGGTGGATAGGCTCTGTATAGTAACAGAGAGAAAAAAACTGCAAAGCTTAGTCCCCTACTTCAAATGAAGCTCAAAGGAAACCAATAACAGCAGAGGAGACAGCAGTAAGACTCCAGAGGGAATTTTAGTCTCTAACACTGACGAGTGCAGCAAACAGTCAACACAGCCTAACTTAGAACCAGATAAAAATAAAAGAGTATTCTGAACACCTATTGAACTCAGCTCCCTTTCCCGAATATATCGTGTCTGTCAATTGACAAAAATTTACAAGGCATGTAAAAGACAAAAAACACAGTGTGAGAAAGATGTAGACAAATCCACTATTATACTTCGAGACGTCAATACCCCTTTTATATTAATTGACAGATCCAGCAGGCAGAAATTCAGTAAAGTTAGAGTGCAACTGACCAGAAACATCAATCAACTGGATACAATTGACATTTACAGAATGCTTTATCCAACATCAACTGAAAACAAACTCCTCCCAAGTTCACACGAAACATCCACCAAGAATCTGGGTCACAAGACACATTTTAACAATCTAAAACAAGGGAAATCATGTAAAGAATGCTCTCAGCTGGATGTGGTGGCTCACGCCTGTAATCCTAGCATTTTGGGAGGTCGAGGCGGGCAGATCACCTGAGATCAGGGGTTTGAGACCAGCCTGGCCAACATGGTGAAACCCCATCTCTACTAAAATACAAAATTTAGTTGGGCATGGTGGCGGCCACCTGTAATCCCAGCTACTTAGTAGGCTGAGGCAGGGAGAATACCTTGAACCTGGGAGGTGGAGTTTGCAGTGAGCCAAGATCGCACCACTGTACTCCAGCCTGGGTGACAAAGTGAGACTCCATCTCAGAAAACACACACACACACACACACACACACACACACACACACACACACCAAAAAACTGCTATCAGACCACGGTGAAATTAAACTAGGTATCAATACATAAAAAGATAGCTAAAAAATACCCAAATATTTATCAATTAAACAATACATTCCAAATAACACATAGATGTAAACTGACACAAGAGATTATACAAATACCTATTGAACTCAAGAAATGAATATACAACCTATAAAAATACAAAAACTATAAGTAATATATAAATAAATATACAATTTATAAAATTTTGTGAGATTCAGTGAAGGTAGAGCTTAGAGGGAAATTGATAACGTTGAATGTATACATGAGAACAATGTAAAGTACATATTCTAAACTTTCACCTTCAAATACTAGAAAAAGAAGAAGAAAGTGAATTCCAAATAAGCAAAAGACAACAAATAATAAAAATTTAGAACAGAAATCAATGAAGTAAAAAACAGAAAATTAACAGAGAAATCAAAGTAATTGTAACCAAGAGCTGTTGCTTAGAAAAGATTAATAATACTGATAAATCTCTAGCCAGAAAAATTAAGGGGAGAGGGAAAAAAAGGAAACATACAGATTGCTAATTTCAGAAATGAATGAGGATCCATTCGAACTGATCCCATGGACTTTAAAAAATAATAAAGAAATACTATTAACAACATTTTGCCTATAAATTTGATAACTGGAATGAAATAGACCAGTTAGTTGAAGACTCAATATACTAAAACTCACACCAGGAGAACAGATAATCTAAATGGGTCTACATTTATTACAGAAATTGCATTAACAATCATTAACCTTCCAAAACAGAAAACAGTCACCTAGATGGTTTCATTTGTGAATTCTATAAAATTTTTAAGGAAGAAATTGTATCAATTCTATATAATCTCTTATAGGTAATAGAGAGGACACTTTCTAACTAATTCTATGAGACCAGCATTACCATAATCCAAAAAATAAAAATAAAATAACATTACTAGGAAAGTGAATTATAGATGAGCGATTATCTCTGATGAATATAAAGGCAAAATCCTCAACAAAATTTTAGCAAGTCAACTCAAACAGTATATTTTAAAAATTATACATTGCTATGATTTGAGTATTTGCTTGCTACAAAACTTATTGAAGTTAAATCCCCAGTGTGCCGTATTGAGAGGTGAGCTCTTTAAGAGGTGATGGGGTCATAAAGCTCTGCCCTCATGAAGGGATTAATCTATTCATGGATTTAAAAAATTAATGGATGAATGGGTTGTTGTAAGAATGGAACTGGGTGGCTTTCTAAGAAGAGGAAGAGAGACCCAAGCAGACACACTTAGCCCCCTCACCATGTGATACCTCATGCAGCTTCAAGACTCTGCAGGGTCCCCACCAGCGAGAAGGCTCTCACCAGACGTGCCCTCTCAACCATGGACTTCCTAGTGTCTTAAGAAATAAATTCATTTTCTTTATAAATTACTCAGTTTCAAGTTAACAGAAAAAGAAAAAAATACTGAGACACACAACATAACCAACTGGAATTTATTCAGGTATGCAAGCCCGAGTCAACATTTGAAGATTAATTAATTCATCATGTCATCAGGCTAAAGAAAAAAATGATATGATCAGATCGCATCAATCAGTGCAGAAAAATTATGCGACAAAACTTAGCATCTATTCATGATAAAAAGATAAACAAAATTAGAATTAGAGGGGAACTCCCACAACTTCATAAAGAACATCTACAAAACCCTCTAGCTAACATTATTCATAATAGTGAAAAACTAGATCAGTTTCACCTAAATCCAAAAGCAAGCAAGAATGTCCCCTCTCACCAACCAATCCTATTCAATCACTAAAAATACAAGCTAATACAATCAGTAAAAAAGGAAATAAAAGATATACAGATTGTAAAGAAAAAAATAAAATTATGTTCACAGAGGATATAATTGTATTAATCTAGAAAATACCTAAAGGTGACCCCAAAACCCTCCTGGAATTGAAAAGCAATTATAACAAGGTCATAGAATATAATGTTAATATGTAATATTTAATTGCTTTCCTATATACCAGAAATAGATTTTGAAATAACATGATGTACATTAGCATAGAAAACATATAAGACTAACATAATATCAATAGGATCCATATTCAGAAAACTGCATAACTCTCATGAAATAAATCAAGTGAGATCTAAATAAATGGATGCTTTATCATGTTCTTGGATAGAAAGATTTATTAGATTTATTATTAAAAATATAAATTATTCTCAAATTGATCTATAGATTCAAGCTAATACTAATCAAAATTCCAGCAAGTTATTTTGTCAATATTGACAAATGGACTCTAAAGTTTATAAGGAAAGGTAAAAGACCCAGAATAGCCAAAATAATACTTCAGAACAAAGTTGAGGAACTACCTACTTCAAGACTTACTATAAAGTTACAGTAATCAAAACAGTGTGCTGTTACCTAAGTAGTAGACAAATTGTTCAATGGACAGAAGAGCAAGCTCAGAAATAAACCCACACAAATACAGTCAATTACAAAAGTTTGGCAAAAGACAATAGCTTATTCAGTGGAAAAAAATAATATTGTTTTCAATATTTGATGCTAGAACAATTGTACATCCACATGAATCTATAAACAGCTCTCACACTTTTCACAAAAATGAATCACAGACCTAAATGTAAAATGCCAAATTAGACAACTTCTAGAAGATATCATGAAAGAAAGTCTAGATGACATAGGGTTATATGATGACTTTTTAGATACAACACCAAAAACATGATCTGTGTGAAAAAAGGTGATCATATGGATTTCATTAAAATTAAAAAAGGTATACTCTTCAAAAGACACTGTAAAAATAATGAAAAGACAAATCACAGACTGAAATAAAATCTTTTCAAAAATACATACTTAATAAAAGATTGGTATAAAAATACACAAAAGCTATTTTAAATTAAGCAACAAAAAAAACCCAATTACCAAATGGGCAAAAGATCTGAACAGAAGTCACATCAAATAAGATATATAGATGGCAAAGAGACATATGAAAAGACACACATGGCATATGTCATCAGGGAATTGAAAATTCAAGTAACAGTGAGATGCCAGTACATACTCATTAGAATGACTAAAATCCAAAACACTGACAACATCAAATGCTGATGAGGACAGAGAGCAATGACAACTCCCATTTATGTTTCCAGGTATTTATCAAATGAAATGAAAGCTTACGACCACACAAAAGTCTGCTGACAATTGTTTATAGCACTTTATACATAATTGTCAAGAATTAGATGCAAACAAACTGCCCGTCAATAGGTGAACTGATAAACAGCAGTACGTTTGTATAATTGACTATCATTCATTGATAAAGAGGAATATGCTATCAAGCTACAAAATTACATAGAGAAATCTTAAATGCATTTTACTAAGTGAAAAAAGCCAGTTTGAAAAGACTATAGGTATGATTCTAACTACACTTTACCCATGAACAATATAGATTTGAACAATTTCAAAAAATACACATATCTTTTACAAACATACTTGGATGTAAAACTCATTATTTGTGAAATGCAAAACCAACATACATGGGAACTAGCTTTTCATAAACACAGGTTTGAAGGGGCTGACTGCAAGACCTTAGTATGCTTAGATTTTGGTATATACCAGGTTCCTGGAACCAATTCCTTGTGTATACCAAGGGACGACTGTATATGACTTCTGGAAAAGGCACAATTTGGAAGGCAATAAAAAGATCAGTCCATGCTGAATTTAAGGGGGAGTGAATAAAAAAGGTGAATACGTGAAGTTCAGGTACTATTTGGGACACTGGAACTGTTTTGTATAATACTGTTATGGTGAATACATGATAATATGCATTTGGCAAACCCATAGAACTGTACAACACGGTGTAAGCTATGGACCTTTGTTAATAATAATACATTAATATTCTTTCATCAATTGTAGCAAATTTACCACAGTAATGCAAGAAAGCAATAATAGGAGAAATTCTGTGAGAGATGAAAGATAATATGTGAAGTCTTTGCCTTTTTTATACAAGTTATTGTAAGCCTAAAATTTCTCTAAAAATATGTCTATTTGTTTTAAAATAGTGATTGCTTGGGTCAAATTCAAGTAACGTAGTAGGATTATTCACAAATTCTGACAGTCCATTTTTGTTTGGTAACAATTTGTGGCATTTTTCACTATCTTCTTATATAATTTTTAATTTATTTGCTGTGAGTGAGGTTTAACACAATGAAAGAAGACAGAAATCATTTAGGCCTGTGAGTATAGCAGATAGAGTTAACACAAAAGATATATAGTAAGAGGAATTGAGATGCTTGTAAAAATTTACTGAAGTAATGGACCATAGAATC
This sequence comes from Piliocolobus tephrosceles, assembly GCF_002776525.5. Lineage (NCBI taxonomy): Eukaryota > Metazoa > Chordata > Mammalia > Primates > Cercopithecidae > Piliocolobus > Piliocolobus tephrosceles. Next base: position 41,245,593 of record NC_045441.1, read on the forward strand.
TAAGCCAGAAAAGGGAGGCAGCTTACAGATTCAAGACAAAAGTAAAAGATTCAATGGATTGGAAGGATCCATCATATTAAAGAATGGTAGTATTTGGCATAGTTAAAAATGTAGCTAAGAGGGTTATAGCCCTAAGTGTAAAAAATAATACATGAGTTTATAGTGTCTATAATTTTATAAAAACATACATCATACACACATACATACAGAAATGGGGGAGTATAGACTAAAATTTCTCACAAAAATTTTTAAATAATATACAAAATACTCTACCCTACTAGAGGTGCTGCTTAATTTCACACCCGTTAAATGTCGGCTGAATTTAATTACTTAATTCCAAAAAATACAGTATGGGAAGGGAAGGACAATAATTTTGCAGTGCAGACAAATACTACCTTATGTCCTTATGCGAGTAATAATTACTACCTTCACCAGTATTGTTATATGGATGCTATGCACCTCCAGACTTGATGTAGTAGAAGGGCATTTCAGCTCTACAATATTCTTTCTCCATAAAGCTTGTCTAATCATAAGAAAAATGTTTATACAACTCAAATGGTGGAACATTCTACAAAATTCCTGGCCAGTACTCAAAATTGCTGAGGTCATGAACAACAACAACAAAACGAACAAAAAAGACTGAAACAGTGTTACAGTCTCCAGCAGACTAAGGAAATGATGAGTAAATGCAATATAGTAAGTGGATTGGATCCTAGAACAGAAGATGGACATTAATGAAAAACTGGTGGAATCCAAATGAAGATTGGAATTTAATTAGTAACAAAGTGCCAGTGTGGGTTTCTTAGTTTTGACAGATTATCACAACGGCTTAAGATAATAACATTACATAAACCAAAACTGAGTGTGGCATATATGGAAATTTTCTCTAATACCTTTACCACAGTTTTGTAAATGTAAAATTAGCCCAAAATAAAAAATAGCTCGTATATTTTTAAATGAGAGCAAATGGGGAAAATACTGTCTGATTTTGGAATTCTGAGTTGTAATGTGAATTGGTTGCTTAAGTAAGATGGATTCACTCATTTGGAGAAGAGAAATTTAAAGCAGTGAGAAGGGAAAAGATTGCTGTCTTCAGACAAAATGGTGGTAGGGCTGATGTGGAATGAAAGACTGTATTGCAGATGACAGAACTTGATGAAAGATGGGGTGTGACTGACATGCCAGTTGATGACAAGAGCTAGAATAGCTTTGTTCTTTTTGTAAGGGCATGAGAGAGGTAGTTGTCTAGAAGTGGAAATGAAGAGCAGGGATTTGTACCCACTAATCAACTTTGTAATTGATGCAAGTTTTGAAAAAGGAATTAAAAATGGAGTGGGAGTGGTGTCACCATTTGGGAAGGTTATAATGGAGGTAATGGCTAGGGAAGAAATCAGGGAAGTCAGAGAAGTAAAGGAAACATCTGGAAAAGATGACTCAAATTATGGTTGCCAGATTCACAATAGCTCTGTGATTCTTGCCTGTTGGTATTCATGATTTTTATGTAGTCTTCTCCCATAATAACTAGTGCTCACTTGTGTCACTGTAAAAGAAAACTATATTTCAGGACCCTCTAAATGTACTACACCAAGAGGGAAGTTAACCCTGGCAACTGAGTCAGTAGCATATCTGCAATTTTACTTCTCAAATTACAGCTTCACTCTCCTGCTCATTGCTCTAGTTCTGTAAGTGACTAGATGAAACCAGAGAGCAGACTTCCTTGCTTCTAATCACTGATCTTTGTTACAGCTGCCTCCTTTATTGTCTTACACCAAACTAAGACCAGATGGTACAAAAGACTCCATGACAGTTACAACTTCAATGTGGAATTGAGACAGACCAGAAACTCCCTTTTTTAGGGGCCTGGAGTCCCAAGCATGAGAAATCCTGAGTTTCCTCAAGAGAAATTCTAGGCACCTAGCTAGTCCTGAAAAGTAACTAACCAACTTGTTAAATAAGAAATAGTAGCCTAAAACAATTGTTAAACAAGTTAGAATCTTGAAGATGTTTGCTTTCCCCTTAGAAATTAAAGATAACATCTTAACCTATGTCACTGAATTGTCTGTCAGAAGTTCAGACCACCACTGAGGACCCCGCTGAATTGATCCACTGGCACACAGACCCTGGATAAGGTGGAAATTAGGACTAAATTTTAAGTATTGCCTTTTGTTCTGTTTCTTCCTAAGGAGCTTGGAGAAAGCCACCCCCCTCCTCAGAAGTTCACATTTTTCTACTGACCCCCAAATTTTTAAATGAAGCTTCTCTTCTTCAATCAATTGCAAATCAGAGGATTTTTAAATCTGTCTACAGTCGGTAAGCTCCTGCTTCAAGGTACTGAGAGGAGGGACCAGTTGGGCTTCCTGGGTCGTGTAGGGGCTCAGAAAGCTGTGAAACTCACTCTTACTTCGGTCCTGGATGAATAATATTGAAGATATATGCTTAAACTATTCCTAACACCAGGATTTGTTCATGTGTTTTCTTCCCCAAAAAAGCTATCAACAGAGAAAATTTTGCTGTAAGTTTCCATGTCTTTCTCTCCCTCTCTCCCTTCCCCCTCCCCAAAACTAAAGTAAAAGGAATGTTAACTGCCCGTTTTTCTGTAACCAGGGGACTTTATCTATACTCCCAATCCCAAATCATTGTAAACACACTTTGTAAAGTCCTGTAAGATCCTGTCTCCTTTGCCATGCCACTGCAAGGCCATAAAGTAGATAAAACCTAAGTTGCAGTTTGGTTTTCCTCAAGATCTAAGACATGACACAAATGCCTAATTGTCTTTGTTTCTCCTTCTGGTAACATCTTCCCGCCACACATATTTCCTGCCTTAAAGAGTTTAAAAGGCAATCGTATAATTTAACTCTGGCTACCCATTCAGAACCCCTTCCTTGCTGTGGAAGCTTCGTACTTTTACTCTACCTCAATAAAGCCTACATCTTTTTCTCACACCCGGTCCCTGTCTCTATCACTCATCACGGTCAGCTGCCACAACAATTCTTTGGCATGGCTAGGCAAGAACCTGAGGCATTACAGTATCCCATTCTTTTCCAAAACCAAAGTGTTACTTCCATGCACTGATTTAAGATTTTACCTGTAGCTTCTGCTTTCTGATATTTACCCCAACTTTAAAAACCCTTCTTCGCAAGCCATCAGGGAGGTCAGGTTTTAGGCAAAAGCTGCCGGACTCTCCTTGCTTGGTGCCCTGCAACAAATGCCTTCTTTTCTATTGTTGCAACAACTCATTGTGGGTATCTGGTTTTACTATGCTGGGTGAACAGATCCCAGTTTGTCTTTATAACAGAATGTTAATTACATCTTTCCTGAAAGAAAAAGACCACCTCGACAACTAATAAGATTTTTGTACCTATGCATGAAGTCCTGCAAAGAAAATTTTTAAAATTCTGTTAAACTTCCTTAAGCTTTGTTTGGATAAGCAATCCCAAGCCTCTACACTTTCTAACACTGATTTCCTTTCTTTGGAATCTGTGCTTCCTGGGTGGCTTGTCCTCGAACTTTGTGCTTAAATAACTCTCTTTAAACTAGATTCTGACCTTTTTCATTATTTTAGGTTCACAGTCACCAGTAAAGCATTATAGAAATAACGTGTGATTTCTGTTAGGCCTAAAAGATTACAGCTTCTACCTCGCTCTAACTTGGGTCACTGACTGAGGCAGCCAGTTGAAGGGCCAAGGGCCCTGTGGAAAGGTACCGTGGAGGCGTTGCTATTCCCTTCAGCAGCCACCACTGCCTCCCAGCATCAGAAGGAGCCACTGAGAAGCAGAGTCTGCACCGGCCCAGCCTTCAGAGAACTGCAGCCTCCTGCAACTCACCCAGGGAAGTTGCTGCCTTAGTAACTGTACTAAATGACTATTGTTCATACAAGCCACTACATTTTCTGTGTAATACATGAAGATTTACTGAAAAATCAACTGGCCAAAGGCAGTGAATAGGAGAAAAGATATGAAAATTTTTTAACAAGCATGGTGTGATCATGGAGTGACTACCCCATAACCCAATGGAAGCTTATACATCCCTTTTCATAAGCAAGTGAGGAGATGAAGAGTGTAGACAACTTTTTGGAGGGGCAGAAAATGACTGACTGTTAGGGAGAATGAATGGGCTAGGGAGACAGAAACCAGTTTGTAATGATTCTCTCTGGAATTTGAATGAGCCCAAGAGGCAGATATTATCTTGTGAAACAGTCCATTCAAGTTGGTTGCATTCTGGGGATAGACAAAGGGATTTCAGAAAGGAGATGAATGATAGTTGGTGTTTTGGGGGAGAAGCTTTCTTACTCACCTCAGGAAATTCCAGAGAGAGTCCCTCCTGCTGGTGCTTTGAGAAAGAGGATCCGAGAGATAGAGAGGTGGGGAAACTTCAGAGACGGACCTTGGTTCTGAGGCTTATTTCTGAGGCCTTCCCATTTTCAAACCATTCAGCAGGGTAAAGCCCATAATTTGGGGCATTGTTTTCTGCGCCCTAATAGTGCTATGTATGCATAGAGAGCTCACGGCCAGTGTAAGGAATGGGTTCGTTATGGAGTCGGGACAACCGGAAGATTCCAGAGGTGGGGAGAGTTTGGAAATAGAGTTTCTTGAACGGCAAAGTCAGGTGATTGTTTCAGCAACTTGAAATATTCCTTTCCACTCTAACACTTTGTGATTCAATTTGCTTTTATTGGTGGGAAATACACTCCCTCTGGAGTTTACTGTACAGAGAGTTGGCCTTTGATGCCGCAGGTTGATGCTATGATTGATGATAAAATAGTATTTGACTTAAGCTTTTGTTGTCAACAAACCTCATGGAATATTTTTGTTTTTTTCCTTTTATTTGGGCCTCATTGTAATTTAAATCAGCTTCTCATTGTGCGCTGCAGAAACCTTGTATATTGTTTTTTTTTTTTTTTTTTTTTTTTTTTGTGAGAGCTACACTTTGGTTTCATTGCACTGATAAGACCTACAAGTGTTATGAATATGTAACTCCCAGGCAGAATCCAGATGAGGTTCAGTGAGGGCAGAGAGATTAGGCCAGAAAGGCTTTTACAGCTGTGTGGTTAGAAAAACTATAAAATCAATAGTTTACTTTCTGACTTATTTTAATGCTAATAGCAAATAGAATCACAAGATTGTTAGGATGCTGAGAGATCCTTTGTTCCATTTAGTTTTCCTTCTTCAAGCAAATTGGTGAGAATCTGACCTGTTTAAAAGTACCTTAAATGGAAACTCTATTCAAGTTTGAGAACTGAAAAATATTACCAGCCTAGCCAAACTCGGGTCAGGCTCCTGAACCTTCTCCTAGGCCTATGTGTGGACTTCCTTAAGAATCTAGGTCTAGATGTACCATATGACCGAGCCATCCCACTACTGGGTATATACCCAAAGGATTATAAATCATGCTGCTATAAAGACACATGCACACGTATGTTTATTGCAGCACTATTCACAATAGCAAAGTCTTGGAATCAACCCAAATGTCCATCTGTGACAGACTGGATTAAGAAAATGTGTCACATATACACCATGGAATATTATGCAGCCATAAGAAAGGATAAGTTTGCGTCCTTTGTAGGGACATGGATGCAGCTGGAAACCATCATTCTTAGCAAACTATCACAAGAACAGAAAACCAAACACCGCATGTTCTCACTCATAGGTGGGAACTGAACAATGACATCACTTGGACTCAGGAAGGGGAACATCACACATCAGGGCCTATCATGGGGGGGGGAGGGGTAGGGATTGCATTGGGAGTTATACCTGATATAAATGACGAATTGATGGGTGCTGACGAGTTGATGGGTGCAGTACACCAACATGGCACAAGTATACATATGTAACAAACCTGCACGTTATGCACATGTACCCTAGAACTTAAAGTATAATAATAATAATAATAAAAATTTCCATTCAAAAAAAAAAAAGCATCTAGTTTCAACAAAGAACTCTGTGAGTGTCTGATGGGTTCCTCTTGCCCACTGCACAGATAGAGTCGATTCATCCAGACAGAGGAATTGCAATAGAGAAAGAGTTTAATATACATACAGTCAGCTAAATGGGAGACTGGAGTTTTATTACTCAACTCAGCTTCCCAAAAATATGAGACTAGGGTTTTTTAAAGACAGTTAGGTGGGTACAAGCTAGGAAATGGGAATGCTGATTGGTTCGAGATAAAACCATAGGGAGTTGAAGCTGTCTTCTTGCATTGAATCATTTCACTGTCATAATTTTCTCACTGTTATAACTTTTGCAAAGTCAGTTTCAACCCTACTAAGTCAGTTTGGCAAGAAGCCCCTCACCCTCAGTATCTGATTACTCCCCTGGATATCTGATAGTTTTCCTCATCCTCCCCGAGGTGATGTCTGATCACCCTGGCCTGCCTTCAGCAACAGTCCTGTTAGGCCAGATAAGTAGAATCCCCCTTATCCCTTGTTCTGTATGGTGAAAATAAGGAGATGGTGAAAGTATGATTTCAAGAGTCACACAGTTTCTTTTCATCCAAAGAGAATTTTTCTTAGGTTTGCAATGATTAAAGAGGAGAAAAACATGAACAGACTTCACAGGGAATACCCTTTAGAGACGAGGTACATTAACCACATAGGGAGTGAATTTCAAAGTCATTAAAATCCACTTGCTCAATGAGGACCCAAGCAAGTCTTTGTGCAAAGATTCCTGATAATGCAGAAGGCCCCTCATGCTAGACAGAGGTGCTGGTGCTGGCAGGCAGGCTCCCAGGTTCCCAGGCCTGCTGCTGTCTAAGGTCTGGGCATTCTGGAGGCAGCCAACAGAGGGTAGCCTGCCTTACCTAAGCTCTCAAAGTGGCTGTCACTCTCTTAGGTTGATGTATATTTTTAAAATGTTTGATTGTATAAATTTAAGGGGTACAAACATAATTTTGCTACATGAATACGTTGCATAGTGGTGAAGTTAAGGCTGTTAGTGTATTCAGCAGTAGAATAATGTGCATTGTACCCAATAATTAACTTCTCATCATCCCCTACTCCCATCCCCACCCCTCTGAGTCTCCCACATCTGTAATACACACTATTTAACTTCCACTTATGAGTTAGAACATGCAGCATTTGTCTTTCTGTGTCTGACTTGTTTTATTTAAGATAATGGTCTCCAGTTCCATCTGTGTTGCTGCAACAAAAACCCATAATTTTATTCTTTCTTATAGTTGAATAGCATTCCATGGTATATACATAAACTTCATTTTCTTTATCCGATCATCTGTTGATGAACACCTAGGTGCTGCTAAGTATATTTATAGTGCTGCTATAAATATATGAGTGCATACATCTTTTTGATACAATGATTTCTTTTCCTTTGAGTAGGTACCCAGTAGTGGAATTGTTGAATCAATTGGTAGTTCTGTTTTGGAGTCCAGTAGTTGAAGTCACTATTTCACATATAGAGTCTGATAAGGTGTGACATAACATTCCTGAGGGAAGGGAGGGTTTGCTCGAAGTTCTTGCATACAGGATCTGATAAGACATCACATTCTCCAAGGGAGAAGGAATGAGTTTCAAGTTCTTATTATAACAAGACATGTCATTTATGTAGCAAACTATGTGTCCGGAATTATTTCAAAGCTACATAACACCCTGGCTGTTTCCTCTTAGTAGTTTTCTACCTGTTGAGTCCACATCATGCTCCTTGTCTATGAATTTCCACTTGCACTTGCTGCATTCTGAGTTGAGCCCAATCCATCTTCCCTACTGCAAAACCCTACTACACTGTCGCTGTACCTATTGCAATAGTTCTGAATAAAGCCTCCTCTATTGTACATAACCAGTATCATCGAATAATATTTTTCTTTAACAGAACCAACCCTGCCATGGCCTGATAGCATAGATTAGAGTGTAACTGTAAAATTAATTGTATTAATATGTGCAACTAGGAGAGATTAAAAATGGTTATATATCATTTTTAGTAAGAGCCTTTATAAATGTATAGTTTATGTAACACTTTTGTTAGTATTATCATTGTCAACATTACACCTCAACAATCCTAGAGATAAATTTGATATTTTCAGTACCAGTTTATGAAGGAGGGACCTGAGGTATGGAGAATCGAAGTAGAAATTATTTAAATAAGAAATGAAAAATTCTCCCTTCAAATGCAGCTCTTGCTTGTGTCAATCTGTAGGTATTTCTGTGCCTACAAAGTGACAACAACTGTGCAATCCACTGGCAATGCAAAGACATAGAAGGCATGTCCTCTGACCTCTAAGAAGGTTAGGGAGATCCACTCGCAATAAAAGCATAGAATTCTGAGTGAGAGGCACTTGCAAAGGGAGCACGTGAAAGCACTTAAGGAATCTCTCAATCAAAAATCTCCCATAAGAGATAGTATTGGAGCTGAAGTTTGAAGGCTGTGTGTTAGTTATATAAATATAAAAGCAAGTTCAATTGGGGCACGTATCAGGCCTCTGAACCCAAGCTAAGCCATCATATCCCCTGTGACCTGCACATACACATCCAGATGGCCAGTTCCTGCCTTAACTGATGACATTCCACCACAAAAGAAGTGAAAATGGCCTGTACCTACCTTAACTGATGACATTACCTTGTGAAATTCCTTTTCCTGGCTCATCCTGGTTCAAAAGCTCCTCCACTGAGCTCCTTGTGACCCCCACCCCTGCCCACCAGAGAACAACACCCTTTGACTGTAATTTTCCTTTACCTACCCAAATCCTGTAAATGGCCCCACGCTTATCTACCTTCACTGACTCTCTTTTCGGACTCAGCCTGCCTGCACCCAGGTGATTAAAAAACTTTATTGCTCACACAAAGCCTCTTCGGTGATCTCTTCACACGGACGCACATGACAGCAAGAATATGCACATAGGCACCCTAGTTGAGGCTCATTTTCAGAAGCACAGACGTCTACATAGCGTAACATGCTCACAATTTACAAAGAAGAAAGTAAAGTGGCAATTACAGAGTGGGGCTCAAGTCATCCAAGAGGGCAAATGCCAATTCATGAAAAGCTTTATGAGCCAAAACATGGACTTGGAGTTTTACCCTAGAAGCTCTGATAACCCAGTGAAGCATTCAAAAGTAGAGAATTACCTAAGCAGTCATGCCATGCCTCTTTGGAAGCAGTACAGAGGATAGATTTCATGAGAATCATACTAGAGGTTTTTGGAAAATAATTCCAGTGTAAGAATGAGAATTCAGGCCACAGCAGAGACTGTAGGACTGAAAAGTCATGAACACTGAGTGCCAGTAAGTGTGTTCGGAAGCTGTCGGTTCTCTGTGGGCAGTCCTTCTCCCCCTGGGTTCCTTGCAGACTCCACCTACGTCCAACTGGAGCTGGGTACACTGGAGGATTTAGATTTATCAAGCGAAAAATCCCACAATTTATAAATTTGCAAAGGAGATTTTTATTTCCTAGAAAGGTATACTGCCTGCAAGGAGGACACCCTGACAGGCTGGGAGGCTTAGCCTGTGGCATGATGTGTTAGCAGGTGCTTCAAGGGAGGGGAGGGCAGAACAAGAATTTATGCTGAACAGGTTGTGAAATGTACATATTCAACAGATGACAGGAGGAGTCATGAATACTCATAGAGGTGGCCTTGGTACATGTATATTGAACAAACATGTATGCAATATATGATCCATGTTCACCTGGCTGTTCAGACTTAGTGCTTAAATGTATTGCAATCAGGCCTCATATATCAAAAGGGAAAGTGGGGACATGAAGGCACCCAGTGTGCAGCCTCTGTAAACCATCCAGAACCAGTCCATTGTCAGTGGTCTCTTACCAAGAGAAAGTCACTGAAATCAGTTTCTTATCCAATCAAAGCTGTGGTATGCCTGTGGAACAAGGGCTGGAAGTCAGTCAGTCAGTCAGTCAGCAGCTGGCAGTGGATGAACTGCAATTGTTTAAATAGCACTTATTTCAAGGCCACTGCTTGTTGTTTGATTTCACAAGAAAAACAAAAACCTTGTGGCAGTTAGAAAATAATTTATTCTTTTAAGTGTAGAGGTGAGTGACTTAACCCTTGCCTGGCATGGTCTTAGATTCTGTTTATAATTTGGTATCTTATTGCCACAAACAGTCCATCCTGTCAGTCTTATGACCTCTATTTAACACTAATGCTGGTCAGTTGTTGTGTCTGAACAGCAAAAGGGAAGGGGGTAGAATGAGGCGTGTTCAACCTCCTGTATTGTCATGGATGGGAACTCAGTCTTTAATGTTTTTCTGAGGTCCCCTGTGCCAAGTTCGGGTCCATTCAGTTGGCTGAGGGGCTTATGATTTTACTTTTCCTTCTCAGACTCTTACTCTAAATCTATGACAGGACTTCCTTGACTGGGCAGTTGAGTGTTTCAAGAGGTGCTCATGAATGGGGCTGTGTACTTCTATTCAGCAGGATGTATTTTCACAAGAGCTTGCACTAGCTCTTCCGGCAGGCCTGGGACCCACTGCCCTATTCTTGAGAGCTGCTGTTTGACTCCCCTCACTTGGTCCTTGTGAATGGAGAATTGCCTGGGATGCCCTCAGGATCAATTTGCACTCATTAAACTCAAACTTTCCCACACTATCTAATTTGCATGTAATTAGAGAAATTCAATTTAAGCTTTCTCTTTCCTCTTCTCTGCCTTATGGGATTATCTGAATTCGTTAATGATACTGCGGTGAACACTAGTGTCCTGTGAAGTGTGTTCTCCTGTCTCCCACCTCAGAATCCCCGGCTGTGTCTACTTTCAAAACATGGTTCATTTATCAGGAGAAAATGTGGGATAACCTGCCAAGTTCAGGTGTCAGTCCTCTGAGATTCACCAGTTGAGTTAGAAAAGAATGAGTGGATACATACTAAAAAACAGTGACAACAGGTATCGCGTGGTGGTTCAGGCTTGTAGTCCCAGCACTTTGGGAGGCCTAGGCGGATGTTTCACAAGGTGGGGGATCGAGACCATCTTGGCCAACATTGTGAAACCCCCTCTCTACTACAAATACAAAAATTAGCTGGGCATGGTGGCGCACACCTGTAGTCTCAGGTACTCCGGAGGCTGAGGCAGGAGAATTGCATGAACCCGGGAGGCTGGAAGTTGCAGTGAGCCGAGATCACACCACTGCACTCCAACCTGGCAAAAGAGCGAGACTCTGTCTCAAAACACAAGCAAACAAATAAACAAACAAACAAAAAAACAGTAATAGCAGAATGAATTTCAAGAATAAGAACAGAATGATCGATGATCGATACTGCAGTCAATAAAACTCAGTCAAGTCCACTGTGGTAGACAGAATAATGTCCCCCAGTGATGTCCACATCCTACTTCTCAGAGCCTATGTATGTGTTATGCGGCAAGTGGGAATTAATGTTGTGACTTACGTAATCAGCCAACCTTAAGATAAGGCGAGGCCACTGAACTTTCTCAGTAGGCTGGGTAAAATCACCAGCATCTTTAAATAAGGAAGGAGGTCTGAATCAGAGAAAGCCTCCTCTGGCCACCACTGGCCTCCAAGGTAGAAGAAGGCTGCAAGCCAAGGAAGGCAGGCAGCCTCTAGGAGCTGGAAGAGGCAAGGCAAGGATCCTCCCAAGGCTCCCTGAAGAGGTCAACTCTGACCATGGGGGCCCGTGTCACACTTCTCACCTCCAGAATTGCAGGAAAAGAAATTGATGTTGTCTTAAGCTAAGTTTATGGTAATTTGGTACAGTAGCCATAGGAAACATATAGGATTCTCTATTGATGTATTTGCTCATGTTCGTTTATTTGTTCATGTTCATTTATTTGTTCATGTTGGGCATGAGAGGTTACACATTTACTTGAGATTCAGAGATCACAGTATACAAATAATTTATTCCCTGATAATTATAAGGTTCAACAAGTCCCAAAGCACAATATATTTTAGGTAATAGGATCTGTTGGGATTTAGGATGTGCTACCCCAAAATATGGTGCCCTGGCATTAGAGAAAACAGTAGAAGCAGGAGGCAACTTTCTTCCTTCCCTGTCCTTCTCCCATAAAGTGGACCACACAACCCTCATTTGAGAGGTGCCCCCCATCCCGGAAAGAAAGGGACATCTTTATCTCTGCAAACACAGGGACACAGAGAAGAATCTGAACATACAAGCCTTGCTGTCCCCTCCATATCTCACTGTCAGATCAGACCCTTTGTCCTGTAATTATGTATCTCCAGGATGGTTCACTCTTCATCAAACCTGAGCATAATAATGTACAAGTTTGCCCATTTCTTTGGGTCTTCACTCCTGAAGGCTCCCGTTTACCATAAAACTTTTAACTTCTATTAAATAATGTGTATGCTTTTCTCTTGTCAGTTTGTTTTTTGTTTTAGGCACTTCAGCTCTGAACTTGGTGATGGGTAAGGAGAGTAAGGAGAGAAGGTTTTTTCTTCCCTATGCTCTTCAATCCCTAAACTTTCCTTCCCTATATTCCTATAATCCCATTCTTCTGGATTCTGTTTTTTCTTTCTCGAGTGTCTCTTCATCTCACCTCCTCCTACAACAGAAATCTCCTACAAATACTAGCACACCCAGCATCTACTCAGGATACTCAGAGTTTTTAGGATACTCTGGGTAGTTCATGGGTTACATCAGCATCAGATCTTTTCTCAGGTCCTGAACTTACTGCTATATTTGTTGAAAGCCACTTTTCCACCTTATACAACATTCTTTCCTCTCTCTCTGTCTATCTCTCTTTCCTTCCTTCCTTCCTTCCTTCCTTCCTTCCTTCCTTCCTTCCCTCCCTCCCTCCTTCCTTCCTTCCTTTCTTCCTTCCTTCCTTCCTCTCTCTCTTTCTTTCTGCCTGCCAGCTTTTCTTCCCTTCCCTTCCCTTCCCTTCCCTTCCCTTTCCTTTCCTTTCCTTTCCTTTCCTTTCCCTCCTTCCCTCCCTCCCTCCCTCTCCCACCCTCCCTCTCTCCCCCCCCCCCCCCCCCCCCCCCTCCCCCCCCCTCCCCCCTTTTTTTTTTTTTGGACAGAGCCTAGCTCTGTCACCCAGGCTGGAGTGCAGTAGCGTGATCACCACTCGCTGCAGCCTCGACCTTCCAGGCCCAAGGAATCCTCCCATCTCAGCCTCCAGAGTAGCTGGGTCTACAGGCTCCACCACCACTCCCAGCTAATTTTTTAAAAATTATTTTTAGTAGAGGGGAGATCTTGCTATGTTGCCCAGATTGGCCTCAAACTCCTGAGCTCAAGCAACCCTCTCACCTCAGTCTCCCAAAGTGCTCACATTGAAGGTGTGAGCCACTCCACTCAGTCTATCTGAAAGAGTTAATGATATTTCATCACTGCAGTAATTCCATCTTATAGTAGAATCTCATAGAAAAAAACAGAGGTAATTTTGATGCAGGTGTTACATTTTAGTATTATTTTTGAAATATTGTTCTTTTTTTCTCTTAGTGAGTTATAAGTTCTTCCTTTGAAACTGTTAGCTGCTCAGAAGAAGTGAGCTAGAAATTGCTTGTCAATTGTCAATAGTTACTAATAGTTACTTTAATATATGCATAATAAATGATTCAACAGTAATTGATCCTGCAAATTCATTTTTGTGAGACCCTGTAAATGTTTACAAATACCCACACATACAGTAATGTAAGTTCTGTTATTGAACAATGATACTTGGCTGTTCATTATTCACTTTACTGATACAATAAAGGCAACTGGATGTGAGACCTGAATGGAAATACATACAAAACGAAAATAAGCAAGGTTGTTTAATGCTTGATTGTCAAGGGCAAGGAGATTCAGCAGAGACAGCAGAAAGCAAGGAGAGAACAAGGACTCAAAAATGGCTCCACAGGGACTCAGTGTGGTGGCTGATGTCTGTAATCCCAGCACTTTGAGAGGCCAAAGTGGGCGGATCACTTGAGGTCAGAAGTTCGAGACCAGCCTGGCCGACATGGAGAAACCCTGCCTCTATTAAAACTACAAAAATTAGCTGGGCGTGGTGGCGGGCACCTGTAGTACTAGCTACTTGGGAGGCTGAGGCAGGAGAATAGTGTGAACCTGGGAGGTGGAGGCTGCAGTGAGCCAAGATCACCCGACTGCACTCCAGCCTGGCCGATGAGACTTCGTCTCAAACAAAACAAAACAAAACAAACAAACAAACAGTAATAAAAAAAAACGCTCCACAAATGTGTTCTGCTCTACTTTATGGTGGAAGAGTTTAAAGAAAAAAAAAAAAGGTTGTTAAGAGTATAAACTAACTTAGTTTTGGATAAAGTGTGTTTGAGTTTGGGTGCTATAACTTAGTATGAATGCTAGAAATATTGTTGGAAACATGGAGGTATAATACAGAAGGTAGGGCCTGGACATATTTCAGAATTAAGAAAGATCAACATCATTTTCTACAAAGAAAACAACAGGAAAACCGAAAGGGAGAGTGTAAAAAGAAGCAATAAATGAAGAAATGGCAACATCTAGAAAAAAAAAAACTTTACCTTCCTCTTATAAAATTTATCTATGACCTTCTATCAAACACCCTCCCCCGCAAACACACACATGCATCATATACGTATGCATGAGGTGGCTAGGGTAGCCATCACAGAGTAACAGATTGGGGAGCTTAAATGACAGAGATTTATATTTTTTTTATTTTTATTTTTTTATTATACTTTAAGTTCTAGGGTACATGTGCATAACGTGCAGGTTTGTTACATATGTATACATGTGCCATGTTGGTGTGCTGCACCCATCAACTCGTCAGCACCCATCAATTCATCATTTATATCAGGTATAACTCCCCAATGCAA
>NC_045441.1:41265306-41304886 GCF_002776525.5 Piliocolobus tephrosceles
TTGGAAAAAACTGCTTTAAAGTTCATATGGAACCAAAAAAGAGCCCGCATTGCCAAGACAATCCTAAGTCAAAAGGAGATTTATTTTTATCTCAGATCTGGAAGCGGGAAGTTCAAGTCCAAGATGTCAGCAGGCTGGGTTCTCCTGTGCCCCTCTCCTTGGCTTGCCAATGCCCCCCTTACCTGTATCCCCACATGGCCTTTCCTCGCACGCATCACCCCAGTTTCTGCCTGGATAAGGATGACTGGTTCAGAATTGAATATGTGACTTATGGAGAGTCCTTTGATTTCTTAGCCTAATTTTTCTGTCCATATTTGCAATTGAGACACATAAGATAGGTACTTGGAGAAGATGCTGGCTATGTCTATTTGACTTTGCCAGCTGAGACTCCTATGATTTGAAGGGTGTTTGGGGCTGTGTGTGTTGATGAGCATGTTTGCCTGCGCATAGATGCAGGGGAATGGCACAGAGAAACAGTGAAAACTGGCAGAATGAGCAGCTGTGTTACCTCTCAATTGCTCTTCAGGTCCTAGAAGACAAAGCCTTTCCCAGGGAACTTCAAGTGTAGCAATGCTTTAAAAGATTTTCTTATGGCTGGATGTGATGGCTCACACCTGTCATCCCAGCACTTTGAAAGGTCAAGGCAGATTACTTGAGGTCAGGAGTTCAAAACCAGCCTGGCCAACAATGGCGAACCCTGTTGCTACTAAAAATACAAAATTAGCCAGGCGTGATTGTGGGTGCCTGTAATTCCAGCTACTTGGGAGGCTGAGGCAGGAGAATCACTTGAACCTGGGAGGTGGAGGCTGCAGTGAGCCAAGATCGCACCACTATACTCCAGCCTGTGCCACAGAGTGAGACTCTTTCTCAAAAATAAATAAATGAATAAAAATAAAATATTTTCTTCTTTTGCTTAAAATCACTCCTGGGTGTTAGTCTATGTCAACCAGCATAAATTTAGGTAAAAAATTAAGGATGGGAGAGGGAGAGAATACACACTTCTAAGGAAAACATAGTAGAATTTTCCATTTCTCTTCACTTCAATGAAGAAAGATTTTTCTGCATACAATGCAATCTTAGGTCATACAATATACATTTTTCCTCAGACACTAGGCATTGGCAGATTGTATCATGTCTCTTATTTTGACTGGGGACCTCTGCCAGATACCCTCTGCCCCGACTGGACATTTCAATGCTTATGTTCTGAAGTTGCTGCTCACTTAGGCTTTGGAAAAAGAGCTAGACCGAGTGCATCCTAAGAAAACTCCTCTCTTCTAGCACAAAGGGTGTAGACAGCTCTTTGCTTGCTACATCTGGTGTCCAGTGATAGATGTATTTTTCTTGGTTTCCTGAATGTGATCTTAGATGCAGGACCCTGAATTAGAGTTGAAAATAGAGGCAGGAAAAGCGCCACAGTGAAGTTGAGACATCCTTAGGTTGATTCCAGCAGAACTGAAAGAATAAGCCAGAATAAAGTGTGTGTTGCAATTAGCAAAATTACACTATCAGTAAAACACAGTCTTATGGGGTGCAGTGGGAACTACAATAAATACAGTATTGGGGAGTCTGGAGAAAAAGAGAAGGTAGGCCAAAGCAAGTGAAGTTGGAGAGGTAAGCAGAGGTTTGATTACTTGAGTCTTTGTACAAATCTGAAGATCTGACTATACTCTGTAATTCTTACTATTTGGTGTTTCGTTTCCTCATTTGATAACCAAGCTATTTCTGAGTTAAGGAGAGGGTCTCCATGCAGGGTAACATAGTTTCTCAAAGCAAAATATTACTTTTTTTGTTGCAAACAAGGCACATATAATTGGAAATACTGAAGGTCAAAGCAAAGGTTGTATTATCCATTGAGAAAAGGCACTTGACTCATTTTTTTAAATTAAAATGTTTAAAATTTCTATCTCATTTGCAAACGTGTGACAAGCAATCTGCACTGAAGGTTCACAGATCTCAGATGCATCTCTGAACTGGGGAAATATCCCACAGAATGATAAGGTGCCAAGTGTTTTCTACAAGGGCGTCAACTATCTTCTGATAATTTGGCTAATTGCCTAAAGTTAATTATTTTCTCCCATGTCCCTATGGTCATTCAGGTATTGATCAAGCTTGTAAGTAAATCATAACATAGAATATTAGCTGTCCGGGTGTGGTGGCTCATGCCTGTAATCCCAGCACTTTGGGAGACCAAGACTTGTGGATTACCTGAGGTCAGCAGTTTGAGACCAGCCTGACCAACATGTTTAAACTCCATGTCTACAAAAATTACAAAAATTAGCCCAGCATGGTGGTAGGTACCTGTAATCCCAGTTACTTAGGAGGCTGAGACAGGAGAATGTCTTGAACCCGGCAGGCGGAGGTTGCAGTGAGCCAGATAGAGCCACCTCACTCCAGCCTGGGTGACAGCGAGACTCCATTTTGAAAAAAAAAAAAAAAAGAATATTAGCTAATACAATGCTCTATTTTATTTCTCCTGGAATTGGATTTTATGTGCTTGGACATTGTATGACCTCTTGCTTCACATTGTGAAGATATAAATGTGCTTTAAGATGTTATTCTTGCTGGCTGAGTTCAGCTAGCACCATCCGTCTTTTTGGTCCTTGTTGAGGGAAGTGCTCACTGCAGAGTATTATCAGCGTAGACTATCATTGGCCGTACTCAAAACAAGAAGCTTAGTAGTCGCAGTCGTTTGTTCCTGTTTCTGTGTCCACATCCCTCTTCACTTTCCACTTTAAAATAGTTTCTTAATATTTCTTATTTACTTATTTATTTATTTAGAGGCAGGGTCTTGCCCAGGTCGGAGTGCAGTGGCGCGATCTCTGCTCACTGCAACCCCTGCCTCATGGGCTTCAAGAGAGTCTCCTGCCTCAGCCTGCCAAGTAGCTGGAACTACAGGGGCCCGCCACCACTCCCGGCTAATTTTTGTATTTTCAGTAGAGATGAGGATTTCACCATATTGGCCAAGCTGGTCTTGAACTCCTGACCTCAGTTGATCAGCCTGCCTCCGCCTCCCAAAGTGCTGGG
Organism: Piliocolobus tephrosceles; assembly: GCF_002776525.5. NCBI lineage: Eukaryota > Metazoa > Chordata > Mammalia > Primates > Cercopithecidae > Piliocolobus > Piliocolobus tephrosceles. The sequence goes on from NC_045441.1 coordinate 41,268,331, forward strand.
ATTACAGGTGTGAACCAGCGCACCCTGCCCCGTAATATTTCTAATAAACAAAACATCTGTTGAGTCTTTAAATTTTGCGATATCTTTTCAGTTAGTCATTTGAAAACGTGAGTATTCCAAATGAAAATAGTGAGACTATTTTTGTCACTAATAAAGTTACAAAACATATTGAATATGGATGATGATACAGTATTCTGCCTAGCATATTCTTTTGAAATGTCTTAATAATAAAATATCAGTAGAAATATCAGTCCACTAAATGAGACAACAGAGTAATTCACTTGATATAATAAGGCTTTAATACACTAATTACATAGTTTACTCTTTAGTGTAATATGCTACTTTTCATATTTAGATGGGTAATATTTTCTGTGAACACTAGATTCATTAATAATTATAAATTGCTATAGCTTAGGATAACAAAAGGTCTTTGGCTCCAAAATAATACTCTAATTGTCAATGTGATTATTTCATTTGCAGTGATTAATGATGTTGGCATTTGGTTCATAATAAAATTGTATTACTTTGTTTTCTACAGCATTCTTTTTCCAAGAACTTCAAAGTATTTCTCTTTTCTTATACCCTTGAGAAGTACTGTAGTGTACATGTATTATATAATAATTTTATTTTTATAATGGTAAAGTTACTAGCTATTTTTATGATATTATTTATTATTTTGAAGAATTCAAAATGAAAAAGTAACACTTTTATGTTTTTTTAGTCCAAATCAAATAATTCAGAACTTTTTGTATGTTGACAGTTGATTTTGTAACGCCTCCACTTATATTTAAGTAACTGTATTTGTTCTATTTACCTCTTAATGTGTGAACTTTATTACATTGCAAACTGAAATTATTCTTTTAATGAAAGATACTAATATTTGTCCCAGGGAGCGTAGAGATAAAATCCTAACTATTTTATATCAAGTCTATGTAATACATTTCTGCATTAAATACACACCTGGCATTTAGTGAATTCTTATAATTTTAAGTTGCCTCAGCATTCATTTTGAATATAAATGACTCTCTCACATGAGAAGCAGGGCTCAGTCATCCTTGACACAGTTTCTAATTCAACACCGCCCTGCCCCCAGGTCCTCAGTGGGGTTGATACAGCTGTCTGCCTTATACAACTGCCCTCTGGTGACCACCTTCCTATGGGAGATGCAGCCTCCTTAACTCGCCCACCGACCTTCACATCCGACATGACCTGTAGAGATACGACGCAGTGACTGCCTCTCCATCATAGGGTGACCTCCTAACTTGAGCCTGCTTGCTTGAAACACACCAATTAAAATCCCTGTGGGAAACCTTCTTGGACACAGCCCTAGATCCAATAAGGACATTGGCTCACTGGTCCCTTTCTCTTTCTCCCTGTCTGCACTCCTTGATCTCCATGTGTGGTTTCCAGATTTGCCAGGTACCTCCAGACCTGGAAGTCCTGGAAGTCATAAAATCTTTATTTCCATCTTGTGCCTTTCTTAAGATCCAAATTAAACATGGCAAAATTCTATATTCATACTTAAAAAAAACAAGCAAACGACTATTTATTTGTCAATACTGTGATTTTACATTCACAATACATCATATAAACAAACACAACTAATCTTTTACAAATGTTGAATACAAAATATAAGAATTAAAAAATAAACACATCTTTCGGAACCATTTCCAGATGTGTTAGGGGCAAAATAAAGAAAAATACAATTCCTAACTACCTACAAAGGAATGAAGCGATTTGATAGAAGAGTAATGATATAACAGTAGCAGTCAGAACTAAAAGAAAGGCATCCGATGGTATATACAACATGTAAAGGTGTTACAAGAATTCTATTAGTTAATCCAAGAATATGGTTGGAGATTCCTGTATACTGGCATAATAGGTAATCAATCAATATGAAGTGAATTCATTGACCGAATATTTTTGAAGATTACAGAGACTTTACTTACAGACTACAAAAGATCCAGAAGAGATATTTAAAAGGATTGTCAGAATGAGCAGCAGGAAAGTAAAATTCAAGTAGAATTATGGGAAGGGATGGAAGAGAATGCTTTTCAGACATTAAGAGTGATAGATACAGAAATGTGATGAAGTGTTTTGAATGCATCTCTGCCCAGCAGTTTACATAGTCTTTTTCAGTTTTTCCCACCATCAAGCATCAAAAGAACTAAGAACATATATTTATTGATGTTTTCTGGAAAAGGAATACACAAAATTTATCAATAGTAGTATTAATGGTTTCTTATCTCATTTCTCACTCCTGATGCCAAAGTATGTTGCTATTACAATCCGGTCAGTTTTTGGAAGATGAACTTTGGTGGTGAAATTATGTGCTGTTAGTTCTAGATCTCGGAATGTAACTTGCCTGCTTCTGGCCCTGAGTTGTATTGCCTGGCTTATGAGATGAGGTAAGCTGAGTGTCCCTATGATCATCATGAAAGGCTGGGTATGTGTGGTGGCAGACCTGCCCTCTGTGCCTTCCACTCCCAACTCCAGGCCATATTCATGGAGCAAAGCTAAACTCTCACAAGCATTTCCACCCCATGTGTCTTAACCCCAAATAACTTTGAGATGGGCCCACAGAGAACATGGTGTCAGGGGTTACAGGAAGTAGAGAGAGGAATAAGGTGTTCGTCTTTAGTTGACTCACCTACATTATTGTTTCTCTGAGAACATAATAGACAATAAAAAACTATCCCTGAAATACTGCACAATTTTAAATTATATTTTGCTATTTTTTTTTTTTTTTGAGATGGATTTTCACTCTTGTTGCCCAGGCTAGAGTGCAATGGCTTGATCTCAGCTCACCACAACCTCTGCCTCCTGAGTTCAAGCGATTCTCCTGCCTCAGCCTCCCGAGTAGCTAGGATTACAGGCATGTGCCACCACGCCCAACTAATTTTTTATTTTCAATAGAGATGGAGTTTCACCATGTCATGTTGGTCAGGATGGTCTCGAACTCCTGACCTCAAGTGATCCACCCACCTCGGCCTCCCAAAGTGCTGGAATTACAGGTGAGAGCCACTGCACCTGACCCAAACAATAATTAGTAGTAGTTCCTGCACATTAATTTTTCCCCAAAGTCAGAGAAAATATAGCAATTTTTTAAGGAAAGAAATGCAAACCGGACAACTCACTTATCATTCTCTTCTAAACTAAAGCTATTAAATCACGTTATAGTAATTATATTCTTCATAAAATTGAGTGGCTTCCAGATCCCAGAAAGATATGAGACTAAAGGTATCAGAGCAATCAATATGCTGAGAATCTGTCACCTGCCTTTTTTGTCTCACTCTAGTGAAGACATTCGTCTAGTGAAGACTTTGTTTCAGAATTCTGCTGGATTGTTGCATGGAAAGAGTGTAGGATCCCTCTGCCAGTGGGGAGTTTTTCATATTAAAGCAGAATTCAGACCAAACACTTTGTGAAAAATTTCAGTAGCTTTGAATGAACAGACATCGTCACTAAATCATCAGATAACATGCAGTTCACTTCACACAGTGAAAATACAAGACATTAAAACATTCATGAAAAAAGATTATATAAATTAGGAAAAATAATAATGCAAACTGCAAGAAAAATTGATGACACACAATAGATAATATTAAAAATATAGGGAATATTGAAAGCAATGCATAGCTACATATAAAATACGGAATATTTCCCATTCGATAAAGACTGAATTCACTTATCAAAAGGTGATATATATCCTGTTAATTACTGGAATTTGAAGATAAGTAATTATTTAGGCATGGAAGAAGAAACTGTAATTCTCCTACAAGGGAAAAAAATTTAGACCGGCATCAGGTTAAACAAAATGAATGCTCATGATGAAAAGATAGTGAAAGTTCTACAAAAAGAATATAAGAATTAAGTGCACTCCAAATTGTTTTTTAAATGCTGCCAAACTCAAACATTTTTACAAAAACTTTAACCACCCTAGAGATCAATCAGAACAAAGAGGAAGGAATAATTTGTGAAACCAGTATCAGTAATGATAAGGTCTACATCATTTCAGACTTAGTATATATTAAAATTATATTATAAACTAATTTACATTACTTATTTGTAAAAATACTGACTATGTTATGACCTATTGTTTGATAAGCATGATAAAATTAACTGATATGCTAAAAAATGTAACTTGTCAAAGCTGTGGGAGAACCAAATTAAAAATTTGATCTTGTCACTTTTTAAAGACCTTCTCAAAAATAAATTAATTAGTGATTTTTAAACAAATGTTTATGAAGGTAATTACAGAAATATTGCTCAAACTCTTCTAGAGAATAAAACAAAAACATTTCTCAACTCTTTTAACGAGGCCAACATATATTTGATACCAAAATCTGGTGAAGACATTACGATAAAATAACATGGATACAAAAGTTTTAAACATTTATGCAAAAATGCCTCAACAAAATAGTCTCAAAATGAATTCATCAATATGTAAAAGGATCAGATAAGATTCATTTCTGAAATGTAAAGACTATTTTATATTCTAAAATAAATATCACTAATTTATTTTATATTCTAAGATAAATTAATATCTGTAACTTATTTCATGTTCTAAAAGAAATTAATATCAGTAATAAATTTATCAGTAAATAAAAGAGAAGAAAAAATCTCAGAAGTTTAAATAACACTTTTTTTTACAAAATTCAAAATCTTTGAATGATTGTAAAAAAAAGAACTATTATTAAAAGAGCCATGAGAAAACTTCTTGAGTCTTAAAAATTGTGTTTATTACAAAACCTACAGCTTACCTTATTCTCAAGAAATATTGAAACATTTTTCCTGTAAGCAAGAAAAATATAAGGATACCATCATTGAAATCAAATATATATTTTTTGATATCTCAACAAATTAGGAACAAAGGGGAATTTCCTAGACTTGGTAAAATAATTACAAAAAGCATACAAACACTGCAATGTTGGGAAACATGAAGCTTTCCTACTACAGTCAGGAAGAACGCAAAAATATATCCTTTTACCATTCCTTTTCTAGATTGTACTAAGAATCCTACCTAATCTGATGAGACAAGAAAAGGAAATAAATATAGATACTGGGAAGAAATAAATAAATCTCTTCTGCTTGCAGATGGCATGATTAGCTATGCAGAAAACATGAAAAAATCAACAAAAAAACCCTCCTGGAACTAATAAGTGGCTATAGCAAAGTTGCATTTATAAGTTTAACATAATATACACAAATCAATGGCTTTCCAACATACTAACAATGAACAAGTGGAATTTCAGATTAAAAACACAATACCATTTACATTAGCACACAAAAAATGACACACTTAGCTATAAATCTAACAAAATATATACAAGATCAACACAAGGAAAATATAAAAATCTGATGAAGTAAATCAAAGAACTAAATAAATGAAGAGATATTCTATGCTCATGGATAGAAAGATTCAATATTGCCAATCTGTCAGTTCTTCCCAACTTTATAGATTCAATAAAGTCTCAATCAAAATCTTAGCAAGTTATTTTGTGAATACTGACAGGCTGATTCTAAAGTTTATATAGAGACACCAAAGACTCAGAATAGTCAACAGAATATTGAATCAGAATAACAAAGTTGGAGAACTGAAACTACCTGATTTCAACAGGTACTGCAAAGCTACAGTAATTAAGACAGTGTGTTATTGGAAACAAACAAACAAGTACAAATAGATCAACAGAACAGAATAGAGAGCCAGAAATTGACCCACAGAAATAAAATCAAGTCAGCTTTGACAAAGGAAGAAAGACAATTAAACAGAGAAAGGAAAGTCTTTTTAACCAATGGTGCCAAAACAACTGAACATCCACATATTAAAAAAGAAAAGAATTGAATCTAGGCACAGAGTTTACACACTCCACAAAATTTAATTCAATATAGGTTATATAACAAAACATAAAATACAAAACTATATGTATAAGGCATGCCACGTATATGGCACATGATGTTTATAGACATGATATTATTAATTGTTATGTAGAAATAGTTTATGGACTGGAATCAAATGAAAATATTGTTTATAAAATTGGAAAATAAAAACAGCAGGAAATATAGTCAGAAAAGTATAGGTATAACTATAATAGATGATACTATATTCTGAGTTATAAATAGGAAAGCCAAAAAACTAAAAAATAAAGAAATCATAAAAAGTATTATGCCCCATCAGCTGGGCATGGTGGCTCACACCTGTAGTCCCAGCTACTCGGGAGGCTGAGGCAGGAGAATGGCATGAACCCAGGAGGCGGAACTTGCAAGAGCAGAGATCGTGCCATGCACTCCAGCCTGGGTGACAGAGAGACTCCATCTCAAAAAAAAAAAAAAAAGTTTTTTTGAATTCTTAGCTAATTCTTAACAGATGCAAGTGCAACGAAAGAACATGATATGATCCTTGACCTCTTGGATCCAATAACTATTGAAAAGTGTTGTAAATATAAATAACAGAGGCAGCTGAGAGAACATCTAGCTTTTCCAGATGACAATTTTCATGAAGAGCAGAAAAAACTGCTCTAAGAACCAAGTAACAAGCAGCATTGTAGATGAAGCTGAAATTTTCAGCAATTAGATGAATGCATATGAAATTGCACTTAAAGTGGATTATCTTAAAAACAAAGAAGAGACTTTCACGAAAAAGAAAATGAGTGAATGGTACTGCAAATGCTCATGTTCCTGAAATCCAATTTTACTCAATATGAAAACAATGAAAAGTAAACAGTTTGGGTAAAATTAAGAAAAACAACAACCTTCCCTGTTTGGTATTTTTGTTCACAACCTTCCCTGTTTGGTATCTGAGTAGTTATCTCTTGTACATTACGTGCTATTAAGATCTGAAACGTAGAGGAATCTTGTTGGATGGAAGCTCAGTGGCAGATAGAATTGATGGTCTATCCTGTTGCCATTCTACCTCTTCCCTCCCTGGCAGATGTTGGATGTTTTCTTCTCATGTTCCTCTTCTCATGTACTCATGGGCATTGGTCCCTTCCTAGTCACAATATGTAGTTTTTGCCCAATCTAAATAAAATGACAATAATTCTCTTTATCTTTATCTCTTTATCAAGAGAATGGTTTTGCCAAGGTTTGTCAATGTAATTAACACAGTGGCCAACAAAATATATAAAGGTTGGCCAGTCATAGTGGCTCACACATGTAATCCTAGCACTTTGGGAGCACAAAGCAGGAGGATTATTGAAGATAGGAGCTCAAGACCAGCCTAGGAAACATAGTGAGACCTCATTTAAACAAAAATAAAAAAAATTAGCCAGGCATGTTGGCACATGCTTGTAATCCCAGCTACTCAGGAGACTGAAGCAGGAGAACTGCTTGAACCTAGGAGTTTGAGGCTACGCTGAGCTATGATCATGACACAGCCTATGTGACACATAGACACCCTGTCTTTTAAAAATAAAAATTATACATTTTATATATATGTATATATATCTTCAGGTATTTGTGTAAGAAAAATATTCTTTTCCCTGATTAAAAAACATTATGCTTGGAGATACTGTTCTTTTTGTATTTTGATTGAGATTGTGAGAATCAGATGCTTGGAGCTGTGGAAATGATCTTTCAGTCATCAGAGGGCAAGACTGAAGACACATTTCAATTGCTGAGAACACAAAACAGAAATATCAATGGCACTTAGGTCCTTGGTGGTGTCAGGTGTTGCTTAATTAACTGATCCTAGAATCACATTTTCCAGGATGTCTTGTTGTTCATGATATTAAACTCTTCATTGTTTAAAACATTGAATTCTGCTTCAGATAATATATTACTTGCAGTCAAGGCACTCCAACTGACAGAACAACAACAATACACACAGTCAGCATTTAATATGCCGATAGGGTAAGATAAGGTACAAAGAAAATACTTACATTTTATGCTTTTAATATTATGTAATAAAAAAGATGAGACAACCCCCCCCACAACAAGATCAACATGGAATATTCCCAATATTTCCAAGCTGTTGAAAAAAGGCCCTTATAGATTCATTCTTTCATATGAAGGTTTATAAATTATGATTTTATGAGGTATCTTTATTTATTACTATTTATTTATTTATTACTTCAAACTAGTTAGAAGAAAAGCAAAAATATATATCCTAGAATCAAATAGATTAAATATATTGTTGAAATAACATAAAGTAAAGCTGCATAGGAGGTAGCAATTTGATATAGTGAGACAGCTGGTGTTGCTCTAGACCAAATCAATGAAAGCTTAGAATATAGATATGTTCAGGAACTCCAAGACCAGCTTCAGAGCCTGTGATTCTCCAGAACTCACAGGACCCAGCATACAGCATACCCATGGCTAGGATTTACTACAGCAAAAGGATGTAAAATAAATTCAACAAAGGAAAAATATGTGTGGGGTGAAGTCTGGAAGAAATCAGGCTCAGGCTTTGAGTCCTATCCCAGTGGAGACACCAGGGTAGAAGTTCATGAGGGACTTGGTGCCCAGGGATTTTATCAGGGGCTGGTTACATAGGCATTGTCTGCCTGGCACATACCAGAATGTCAGGAATCCACAAGAAAAGTGTGTTCAGCAGAAACCATATGATTTGTTCCGTTAGGCATAGTGAGCCACTCCAATCTGTTCTAAGAGTAGCAGGAACTCCCCTGAAATCCAAGTTTCTGGACACCATCAGAGGGCCAACCTTGCAAGCGGGACATTTTAAGAATAAGCAGTTAGGCCTGGTAGGTTAACTCTTGTGACGGTTAATTTCATGTTAGGTCTACTGAGCCACAGGTGTGTAGATTAGAGTTCATTTCTGCGTGTGTCTGTGAGTGTTTCCACATGAGTTTAGCATTTGAATTGGTGGACTCAGTAAATTAGATTGCCCTCCTCAATGGAGTGGGCCTCTTTCAATCAGTCCAAGTCATGAATAGAACAAAAGGCCGAAGGGAGAATTCACCCCCTGTCTGCCTGCTGCTTGACCTGGAACTTCAGTCTTCTCTTGCTCTTGGATTGGGATTTATATGATTGTCACCCTGGCTCTCAGGCCTTCAGATTCAGGTTAGAACTACACCACCAATTTTCCTGGATCTCCCATTTGCAGACAACAGATCATGGGACTATATATTTCTTATTGATTCTAGCTCTCTGGAGAACACTGACTAATGCAATTCTTTTACGTACAGTAGGGAAAGAAGTAATAGAACCTCAATAATTTGTATGAGGCAAAACCTCAGCAGTGTCTTGATTCATTCTGGGTTTTCTATATTTAAAGAAATAATGATATCATAGAGATATTCCAGATTTGAGCATCCAAGCTATAATGTGCATTGAAAACACGATGAATGAAGAGGTCATGATGTTTTTGCACTGAGTGCTCTTTAGAAAAGAAGAAAGAAGACAAGTGTATGCTAAGGTCAAAGAAAAATATATTGATCATTTTCAAAAGGCCAGATATAGAGGCAATATAAATAAGGCATTTACAAGGATTTGTGAGTAGCTAAAATATTCTGTTATGATTCTTAACAAATTCTCCAGTTAACCAATTAAGCACACGTGCTAGGATCTAAATGAAATTCCTACTATCTTAGGAAAGCATTTTCATTTATAATTCACATCTCCAAATTTTTGAAATGGTTCTTACTGATGTCCCTTTGTGACATTTTCTCAATCTCAAATTTTCTTTATTCCTAACATTGTGTTAGTTATATATCCCTGTAAATGAGCATGGCCAATTTGCTGGGTGACAAGGGTGTAAAGGTACAAACCTGTTCATTTAGACAAGCTTTAAACTTCCAATTCTGCTAAGAATTGGACATGTAAGAAACAAAAACCAAGAAGCAATAGCCTTATACCATTTTGATTTTTCAGTTTAGAAAAGCCTTTGATTTCCCACATGTATTTACAAGCGTGTGAAATTAGAAACACCTTGGCTGAAATATACTGTGTGATGGATAGTTTCAGAATGCAGAATTTTGCATATGCATAGTTATTCTATAGTCATTGTTGCTATTTTTAAATTTGGATGAAGCAACAAAATATTGTCAAACAATTATGTCTAAACTCTACATTATTTGATGACTTTTTCAATTTAAATAAAAGTGCTTCTTATATTTCTGAGAGATGATTTTATATAATTGCATTTTAGGGGATGATATTTACTTTGCTGCACGTTTAACATGTAGTCCTTTTACTTTTTTTTTCTCTCTAGGGCACATGCACAAAATGATAATGCATGTCCACAAGTTATTTGGCAGCTTGAGAGAGAATATTTAAGTCCATTAAATGAATAAACCATTCATCAAGACCCCCAGCCCAAATTTCACCATAAAAATCAGACTAACAGTTCATAAACTATGCTTCTGCATACAATTAGACTTCAAAATTTGAAGTCTTAATGCACATAATTAAATTATTATTTTTTCTTCTGCTTCACAACAGGAAGTTGTTGCTGTGGGGAAAATGTGCCCACGTTAAAACTGCAAATTGATTTTTGATGAAATAAAGCTACCTGTAACCTAGAGGAAATTTGATGCCTTACTAAATAGAGTGTTAAGCAGAAAATTATAACACCTGTGATAAATACAATTAAAAAGACTGCCTTTAAAGATATAAGTTTGCTATTGTGAAATATGTGAATCTTGCATATCATTAGGTTTTTTTAAAATGGTGAGGTAAAGACAAAATGAAAAATTATTCTTTAATAAAAAGCAATGTTCCTATTATAGAGTTATAGTGATACAAATAATCCTTGAAACTTTTTGCACTATAGTCTCCTGGTTTCAGCTTTGACATTTAAAGAGACTGAAAGGTTACACCACATCCTCAAAATATCAATCAATAAGTAAACAAACAAACAAACAAATGTCAATAAGAAGACAATCAACAACTCCTCTTGGGCCCATCAGGGAAATGATGTAGAGCAAATCATTCTTCCACAATCTGGGGAGAGAGATGAATCAAGAGAAGCATAGCTGAGACTGATGACCTGGAGCTGCTAGACTACAAATTCTCAGGAAGACTTGAATGAAAATGAAGAATTACTGGAGGTGAGCATGGACTAGTGTGGTAGAGAACAAAACTGGAGTCCAAGGTCTGAGGGAGGTCCTCACACTGTGGGTTCAATCACCAAGCATTCCATCGGATTTTCACAGTAAAGCTCTAAGAAAGACACCTACTGGCTCTTGCCAGGGGAAGAGTAATCATTGTGAAATGTGCCCAGAGTTTTTTTTTTTTTTTTTTTTTTTTTTTCTGTAACAAAGGACTACTCTTCAGGGGAAAGGACTTTACAAGAAGTCCTTTATCTCATCTGCAGGAACTCCAGCCCAACTCCTTCCCCATTCGCCTTAAGGTCTGGTCTAGAGGTAAGTGGAATACACCACTGCAGGACATTTTATGAAGGTTTGATCACTCAAAGACTTGCATGGAATTGTAAGATTACAGAGTGGTAACCCTTTCCACCCCTTACTGCCACACCAATAAGACTCAGAATAGCAATAGATTGCAGTGGAAAGAACTGTCATTCTCAGATGACATTCATTCTCAGATTCTCAGATGTCATTCTCAGATTCTCTTTATGAGGAGAAGTTGGGAAAGCCCAATGTCAAAAGAGGAAACAAAACCAAAAACATGGCCAAAAGCAGTGGTTCACACCTGTAATCCCAGCATTTTGGGAGGTCGAGGCAGGTGGATCACAAGGTCAGGAGATTGAGACCATCCTGGCTAACACGATGAAATGCTGTCTCTACTGAAAATACAAAAAATTAGCTGGGCATGGTGGCAGACACCTGTAGTCCCAGCGACTCAGGAAGTTGAGGCAGGAGAATGGCATGAATCTGGGAGGTGGAGCTTGCAGTGAGCCGAGACTGCACCACTGTACTCCAGCCTTGGTGACAGAGTGAGATTCCATCTCAAAAACAAAACAAAACAATAGAAGAATCAGAGTCCTCTGGCACATACTGTTACAGAACATATTGTACTCAGCAAATTGATGGGAAAGATTAATATAAAAACTTGCATTAAGTGCTGTAGTCCATTCAACATCATAAGACATGCAATAAAGGCAGAAGAAACTATTTCAAGAGGAAAAAAGACTCACTAGAACCAGGCTCAGATGCATGTGTTAGAATTATCAGACAGAGAAATTAACGTTGGTATGATTAATATGTTAAGAGATCTAATGGAAAAAGAACCAATGGGTTATGAAAAGGGAACTCAAAAAAATGAAACAAAAGGCAATACTAGAAATCAAACACATTGTAACAGAGTTGGAGAATACCTTTGATGGATTCCTCTGAAGACTGGGCATGGACAAAGGAAAAATCAGTAAGTTTAAAGATTTTTCAATGGAAACTTTTCAAACCAAAATAAAAAGAGTAAAAAAAAATTAAAAGAAAAAAAAAAAAAAAACACAACATCCAAGAACTGCAGAGCAATTTTAAAAGGTTTAATATGTACATAATATGAATATTAGGAGAAGAAACAGAAGACAGAGCAGAAAAAAAATATTTGAATCAATAGTGTTAAACAATTTTTCAAAATTAATAACTGACACTGTGTTAGTCTGTTTTCACACTGCCATAAAGAACTGCCAGAGACTGGGAAATATATGAGGAAAATAGGTTTATTTGGTTCACAGTTCCACCTGGCTGGGAAGGCCTCAGGAAACTTCCAATCATGGCATAAGGGGAAGCAGGCATGTCTTACATGGTGTCAGGCAGGACAGAGTGAGTGAGTGTGAAGGACAAACTGTCAAATACTTATAAAACCATCAGATTTCATGATAACTCACTCACTATCATGAGAACAGCATGTGAGAAACCATTCCCATTATCCAACCATCTGCTTCCCTTAAAACTGGAGGATTATATGTCCCTCCCTGGTCATGTGGGGATTTACAATTGAGATGAGATTTGGGTGGGGACACAGGGCTAAATCATGAGACACCAATATGGTTTTACTATGTGTCCCCACCCAAATCTCATCTTTAATTGCCACATGTTGTGGGAGGGAGCCAGTGGGAAGTAATTGAATCATGAGGGCAGGTCTTTCTCATGTTGTTCTCATGATAGTGAATAAGTGTCATGAGATTTAATGGTTTTATAAGGGGGAGTTTCCCTGCACAAGCTCTCTCTTTGCCTGCTCCCATCCATGTAAGGCGTGACTTGCTTCTCTTTGCCTCCCGCCATGACTGTGAGGCTTCCCAACACAATTCCCAGCCACATGGAACTGTAAGTCCAATAAAATTTTTTCTATATAAATTACCAAGTCTCAGATATGTCTTTATTAGTAGCATGAAAGTTAACTAATATAATAAATTGGCACTGGTACAGTGCGGCTCTGTGAAAAGATACCCAAAAATGTGGAGGTAACTTTGGAACTGGGTAACAGGCAGAGGTTGGGACAATTTGCAGGACTCAGAAGAAGAGAGAAAAATGTTGAAAAGTTTGGAACTTCCTAGAGACTTCTTGAATGCCTTGCCCCAAAATGCTGATAATGATACAGACAATGAAATCCAGGCTGATGTGGTCTCAGATGGACATAAGGAAGTTGTTGGGAACTGGAGCAAAGGTAACGCTTGCTATGTTTTAGCAAAGAAACTGGAAGCGTTTAGCCCCTTCCCTGGAGATGTGTGGAGCTATGAACTTGAGAGAGATGACTTAGGATATCTGGCAGAAGAAATTTCTAAGCAACAAAGCATTCAAGAGGTGACTCGGGTGCCATTCAAGGCATTCATTTTTAAAATGGAAACAGCATAAACGTTCAGAAAAGTTGCAGCCTGACAATGCAATAGAAAAGAAAATCCCATTTCCTGAGGAGAAATTCAAGTCAGCTGCAGACATCTGCATAAGTAATGAGGAAGCAAATGTTAATTGCCCAGATGATGGGGAAAATGTCTCCAGGGCATGTCAGAGACCTTTGTGACAGTGCCTCCCCTCACAGAACTGGAGGCCTAGGAGGAAAAAATGGTTTTGTAAGCCAGGCCCAGGCCTCCCCACCCCCACTGCTTTATGCATTCTAGGGACTTAGTGTCCCATGTCCCGGCCACTCTAGCCATGACTAAAAGGAACCAATGTATAGCATGGGTCATGGCTTCAGGGGGTGCAAGCCCCAAGCCTTGACAGCTTCCACGTGGTGTTGAGCATATAGGTGCACAGAAGTCAAGAATTGAGGTGTGACAACCTCTGTCTAGATTTCAGAGGATTAATGGATATGCCTGGATGTCCAGGCAGAAGTTTGCTTCAAGGAAGGAGCCCTCAAGGAGAACCTCTGCTAGGGCCATGTGGAAGAGAAATGTGGTGTGCGAGCTCCCACAGAATCCCCACTGGGTCACTGCCTAGCAGAGCTGTAAGAAGAAGTCCACCATCCTCCAGACCCCAGAATACTAGATCCACCAACAGCTTGCACTGTGCACCTGAAAAAGCTGCAGACACTGAATGCCATCCCATGAAAGCAGCCAGGAGGGAGACTGTACCCTGCATATCCACAGGGATGGAGATGCCAAGACCATGGGAACCCACCTCTTGCATCAGCATGACCCGGGTGTGAGACATGGAGTCAAAGGAGATCATTTTGGAGGTTTAGGATTTGACTGCCCTGCTGGATTTCAGACTGCACAGTGCCTGTAGTCCCTTTCTTTTGGGCAAATTCTTCCATTTGGAATTGCTGTATTTATCCAATACCTGTACCCCCATTGTATCTAGGAAGTAACTAACCTGCTCTTGATTTTACTGGCTCATAGATGAAAGGGACTTACCTTTTCTTGGATGAGACTTTTGACTATGGACTTTTGAGTTAATGCTGAAATGAGTTAAGACTTTGGAGGACTTTAGGGAAGTCATGGTAGTCATGGTTGGTTTTGAGATGTGAGAACATGAGATTTGGGAGCAGCCAGGGGTGGAATGGTATGTTTTGGCTGTGTCCACACCCAAATTTCATCTTGAAATCCCATGTGTTGTGGAAGGGACCCAGTGGGAGGTAATTGATTAATGGGGCAAGTCTTTCCCATGTTGTTCTCGTGATATTGAATAAGTCCCACGAGATCTGATGGTTTTATAAGGGGAGTTTCCCTGCACAAGCTCTTTGCCTACTTCCATCCATGTAAGATGTGACTTGCTCTTCCTTGGCTTCTGCCATGATTGTGAGGCTTTCCCAGTCACATGGAACTGTAAGCCCATTAAACCTTTTTCCTGATTAAATTACCTCATTTTGAGTATGTCTTTATTATCAGCATGAAAATGGACTAATACAGACATCAAATGAGAGTTTAAAAGAAAACACTCAGAATAGACCAAGCTTGTTAAGAACAACAACAAAAATCTCTACACCTAGACATATTATTTTCGAACTGCAGAAAACAAAATACAGAAAAAGAGAAAATCATGAAAGAAACTAGAAAGTTAGAGAAGAAACACCTTAGCTATAAAAGAAAAAAAGATAAGAACTGTAGTGAGATTATCCTCTGAAACCATTCAACCAGGAAGTGAATGAAATGAAATATTTGAAGCATCAAAAGAAAATAAAGCCACCAACATAAAAATTATATATTCACTGAAATAATCCTTCAAATGTGAAGAAGAAACTTTCTGTTAGCTTCAAGATATAAAGAGGTTAAAAGGCATCATTCCTGCCCTCAAATAAGGAAAGAGCTGAGCAAACTGAAAATCATTGACTTCTCAGATCCATCAGAAATCAAGGTCATAAGTCAAATTGCTGCTCCAAAGTCTGGAGAGACAGATGAACACAGAGAAGTATAGTGAAGATCTGCTTCCAGCAGTGAAGAAAAATATGCTAAAACCAATAAGTGATAGGAAAAAAATGATAACTGTGATGAATAATTGACAACTGAATGTGGATTAGCTTGAGGTAAAAACTCTCTGAGGGCCTAGACTGATAAGTGCCCCATATTTTCATGAGTTTTAGCAAACATAGTTCTCACAGCCTTACTCAATGAAGCATAGACAAAAATCCAGTTGTGTTTTGGGCAGGAAGGGGAGAAAAAAACATTTTGAAATATATGCAGAGCATTCTCAATAATAGAAACTTCCTCTGTAGAGAAAATATTTTACCAGAACCTTATCTGAGCTAGAGGAACATCAATTAGGCAATTCCAATATCTTCTAGTATTGTATCTCACACAAGTGGAGAAAAATAAAAAAAGAACCAATATAGTAAAATAAAACCTCTGTCACTTGTAGTTAGAGCAGACATTCAGCTCAGACCAACTCCTAGTCTGATGTACAGAAAGTATCACACGCAAAGCCTAATGACCTGACACATTGTGTCTGGCTTTCAGCCCACACTGCAAAGCTGAAAGACAAGAAAACACACAGGTTGGAGAGACAAGCAAACATAAGAAC
Organism: Piliocolobus tephrosceles; assembly: GCF_002776525.5. Taxonomy (NCBI): domain Eukaryota; kingdom Metazoa; phylum Chordata; class Mammalia; order Primates; family Cercopithecidae; genus Piliocolobus; species Piliocolobus tephrosceles. The sequence continues at coordinate 41,284,650 of NC_045441.1, forward strand.
CAGCATCAAGCATGGGAGAGACTTTGGAAATATTAGACCAGGAATTTAAAATAACTTGGAATAACTTATTAAAGAGTCTAATAGAAAAAGTCATCAATACACAAGAACATATGGGTAATATGTGCATACAGATGGAAAATATAAGAAACAAACAAAAGAAAATGCCAGATAACAAAAGCACTGTAGCAGAGAAAAAGACTTGCTATAATGGACTCATTCTTAGACTGGACACAGCTGAGGAAAAATCACTGAGTCTGAACATATGTAATAGAAATTTTCCAAATTGAAATACAGAAACAAAAAAAAAGTTTAAAATATACCAGAATACCCCAAACTGAGGGATAATTACAAAAGGTATAAATACATATAATAGGAATAGTAGAAAAATAATAAAGAAACAAAAAGAATATTTGAATTAATAATGACTGAGAATTAAAAAAAAATGACATAGAATTAACCACAGATCCAGAAGGCACAGAGAAAACCACGCAGGGTGAAAAACCAAAAAGTCTTCATCTAGGCATATCATAGTCAAACTGCATGAAACAAAGGACAAAGAGAAAGTTTTGAAGGAAGTCACATGGGAAGAATGGGGCAGTTCCTCCATAGAAGAACAGGAATAAGAATTATATATGACTTCCCCTCTGAAACCACACAAGTCAGAAGAAAGTGAAGTGAAATACTAAAAATCATTGAATGAGAAAAGAAAAATACATAAAAAATCCAAGATGCCAATTTAGAATTCTGTACTCTGTTATTATTCTTCAAAAGTGAAGAAGAAATAAAAACTTTCTCAGAAAAGTAAAAATTCAGGGAATGTGTTGTCCGTAGATACGCCTATCTCACCACATCTCTCCAACATTGTACTCGAAGTCTTAGTGCATGCAATAAGAAAAACAGAGGGCATGAAAGTTATACTAATTAGAAAGAAAAAACTTGTCTTTGTTCTCAGATGGTATAATTATAGTTATAATCATCTATGTAGAAAATTCCAAAGAATTCACACACACAAAAAAATGCTAGAACTTATAAGTGATTATAGCAAGGTCATATGATGCAAGGTTAATATACAAAAGTTAATTGCTTTCAAATATAACAATGAATAATTGACATTTGAAATTAAAAGTACTTGGCCGGGCGCGGTGGCTCAAGTCTGTAATCCCAGCACCTTGGGAGGCTGAGATGGGCGGATCACAAGGTCAGGAGATTGAGACCATCCTGGCTAACCCCGTGAAACCCTGTCTCTACTAAAAAATACAAAAAACTAGCCAGGCGAGGTGGCGGGCGCCTGTAGTCCCAGCTACTCAGGAGGCTGAGGCAGGAGAATGGCATAAACCCGGGAGGCGGAGCTTGCAGTGAGCTGAGATCCAGCCAGTGCACTCCAGCCTGGGTGACAGAGCAAGACTCCGTCTCAAAAAAAAAAAAAAAGAAAAAGAAATTAAAAGTACCATTTAATATAGCTTCCAAAATTAAACACCTAGAATTAAATAAATAAAAATTTGTATAGAACCCATATGTATAAAACCACAATACTCTGATGAAAGGAAACAAATAAATTCAGTTATGTGAGATATTGTTTGTTCATTGACAGGAACACTAAATATTAATAAGATGTCAACTCTTCTCAAATTGATATATAGATTCTATACCTTACCACTCAGTGTCTCAGCCAGTTGTTTTGTGGATATGGACACACTAATTGTTAAATTTATATGGGAAGTCATAAGACTCAGATTTGCCAATACAATATCGAAGAAGAACAAAGTTAAAAGACTGTCACCACCCTAATTCAAGACAAACTATAAAGCTACTGTAATTGAGTCATGTGGTATTGGTGAAAAATAGATACATACGTAAATATAACAGAATACATAACACAAAAATGAAACCACACAAACCCAGTGAAGCAATTTTTGAAAAGGGAGGGAAGGTAATTTAATAGAAAAAAATAATAGTCTTTTCAAAAAATAGTATTGAAACAACTGGATCTGTATATTCCAAATAATATAATCAGACACAAACCTTATACAACCTTACACCAAAATTAAGTCAAAAAAAGACCATAGACCTAAATAAACTGTAAATCTCATAGGAGAAAATGTAAGGAAAAACATTCTATGTGACTTTGAACTGGGTGGGAGTTCTTAGCACAATCCAAAAAAGAAAAATATAATAATAATAATATAGACTTCATTAAAATTAAAAACTTAAGCTCTGTGAAAATATTTAACTGTATACATTTTATGCTATGAGCACTTAGGGAATACTTGGTGTCATCACCTCGCCATTATTGGGCTCAGAAGAAACTGATAATAGTTTCATCACCCTAAAACTACCCTGTCATTCACTCATTCAATATTTCTCTACCTTAGTCTCTGGCAACCACTGATCTTATTGTCTCTATAATTTTTATTTTTTCAGAATACCATATAATTGGTATATGGTACATAGCCTTTTCATATTTTTTTCACTTAATAATGTGCATTTATGATTCATCTACTAATTTTCATGACTCGATAGCTCATTCCTTTTAATTGATGAATAATATTCCATCATATATTTGTAAGAAAATTGTTTATCCATTCATCTCTCTCTCTCTCTCTCTTTTTGAGACAGTGTCTTGTTCTGTCACCCAGGCTGGAGTGCAGTGGTACAATTTTGGCTCTCTGCAACCTCCACCTCTAGGGTTCAAGCAATTCTCATGCCTCAGCTTTCCGAGTAGCTGGACTTACAGACACGTGTCAGCATGCTTGGCTAATTTTTGCATTTTTTGTAGAGACGGGGTTTTGTCATGTTGGCCAGGCTGGTCTTGAACTCTTAGCCTCAAGTGATCTGCCCATCTCAGCCTCCCAAAGTGCTAGGATTACAGGCATAAGCCACCTCACCAGGCCTATTCATCTCTTGAAGACTATCTTGATTCCTCTGAAATTTTGGCAATTATAAATAAAGCTACTGTAAAAGGCTTGGGGGTGGAAATAGGTTTTCAAATCAGTTGGGTAAATATATAGAAGTTTAATTGCTGGATAGCATGGTAAGACTGTTTAATGTTTTTAGAAACTCTCTGCCTTCCAAAGTGACTGTCCCATTCTGCATTTCCACTAGAAAAGAATTAGAGTTCCTATTGCCCTGAATTCTCCACAGCAGTTGGTAGTGGGGGTTGGTTTTTTTTTTAGATTGTAGGCATTATAATAGATTGTAGAGGTTTCTCATTACGGTTTTATTTTGCCATTCCTTAATGACAAGTCATTTTAAGTCTCATTTTTACATTCATTCAATTTATAATTTTTCTTCATTATGTAATTGGGCTCTTTGATTTTAATTGTTGATATTTAAGACTTCTTGCATATTTTGCTACAAATCCTTTCTCAGATGCGTGATTTGAAAATATTTTGTCCTTGTTTTTGCTTGCTTTTTGATTCTCTTAACAATATTTTCCGGAAAAACGCCTCATACAAGCATAGAAACAAATAAACAAAATCACCCTTTCTTCATTCGTAAGCTTAAATATAACTGTATTGAAAAATTTCCTCTTTCTATAAAACAAAAAAATCTGATAAACTCATTCAAAATAAGAAATAAAAAAATGGATTTCAACTTGTTACTCTGCAAAAGTAAATTTGCATTTCAGCAGGGTCTAAAACATATTACAAATATTATTATTAAGAAAAAAATTCTGATACAGAGTTGTTCCACTGAAAGGGAGCCTTCTTAGAAGCGGATCACAAGGTCAGGAGATCAAGACCATCCTGGCTAACACGGTGAAACCTCGTCTCTACTAAAAAATACAAAAAATTAGCCAGATGTGGAGGCAGGCAGTAGTCCCAGATACTTGGGAGGCTGAGGCAAGAGAATGGGGTGAACCTGGGAGGCGTAGCTTGCAGTGAGCTGAGATCGTGCCACTGCACTCCAGCCTGGGCGACACAGCAAGACTCTGTCTCAAAAAACAAAACAAACAAACAAACAAAAGACCTAATCATACTTAACTTATGCATTGAATTAATTTATATCAAACAAATGCATATTTTACTTTCATTCTACCTACAGGTGTCCACACATCATCATGTAAGAGAAGGGCATGGGAAATGAATAATAAAGAGGTCTTATTCACAATGAAAAAGATATAGTTAGGTAACACTAAAAGGATGTAGAAACTGATGGCTCTCATGATGCCTGAATATTAGTATTCCTGATAAATTATGCAGGTCAAGATATTGCACAGAAGACAAAAGCACCAAAGAAAGAAAAATCACTTTTCAGTATGGAAATTCATGAAGGTTCACATTGCCCTCTTATTAAAATCTAATAGTCAACCAGCAGAAAAATGGAGATGGCCAACCATGAATAGGCAAGCAGTAGGAAGAAGACACAGAGCTCTTAGGGAAAATTCATTGAGAGGTCTACCTGTGGCTATCATGGATTAATTAGTTGTGGGAAAATATTTCTGCTAAGACACAAACATAATGTAACATGTATTACATTAGTGTGTATATATATATATATATATATATATATGTATATATATATATATACATACACACACACACTAGAAGGCAGTGGGGACCTGCTGAAGCTTTTGGAGCCTTGAGAGACCAAGATCTTTGAGAATTGGGGAGAGATGAAGCTGTATTTTGTAGCCATTTTCCCTAAGTGTATTTTCTAATTCTGAGCATATAAATCCAGGCAAAACACACAGTTAGAGGATCATCTTTCTGAAACAAAGAAACCAACTAAAATTTTGGCTGTCTGGGAGGCTTCACAGACAAATTTAGTGATTTTGGAAGAGAAAGAGATAGAAATCAATCCAATCCTCAGTTGCTACTTGCCAAAATTTAAAACTGGATGGCATAGGATGACAAAAAGCAAAGCAGAAAAATCTAAAGAACACTGGAATTTATAGCAGTCTTGTGGTACTGGGGAAATAAATATCAGAGTTCGGGATGTACAGCAGTAGGGTTAAGTACTGGAAGCACCCCATGCTCTCAGTTGGAAAGTTGAGGAAGCCGCACAATAGCAGGAGAAGAGGCACGGGCGAAAAAAAAAAAAAAAAAAAAAAAAGACAAAAAACAAACAAACAAACAAAAAACCTGTTACCAGAATTGCAACACAACCTTAAATTAGTTCTATCTAGCCTAATCTTTCTACCAGGCAGAGGACAAGTAAAGCATCTTTGGGAAAAGATGAGAGCTTCTTCAATTTGTAAACAATGTCTCTCACTATACAAATTGTACACAAGGGACATGACATTGTGAAAATTGTGGTTTAGCATGAGCAAAAAACAGGATCTGGCTTGAGATACTGTAGCTATGTGGAGAATTAACCAAGCAAAGGAAGAGAATGTTCTGAGGGAGGTAGAAATAATTTTATTGTAAAATATTTCAAAATAGTTAAGCAACTGTTAAATGAGTGCAAGTTAATAAAGAAGCCACAGAACTATATATAAAGTCTGTCCTCATTATTCATGAATTTTATGTGTAAATTCACCTACTCACTGAAATTGAGTTGTTACTCCAAAATCAATACTTTCAGTGCGTTTGAGGTCATTTGTGAACATGTGCAGAGGAGTGAAAAATTTGGAGCCATTCAATATGCACATTCTCAGCTGAGCCTGAACAAAGTGGACACTGTGTTCTTGTCTCAACTTTCATACTATAAATAAGCATCTGTGCCGGGCACAGTGGCTCACACCTGTAATCCCAACGCTTTGGGAGGCCGAGACAGGTGGATGACGTGAGGTCAGGAATTTGAAACCAGCCTGGCCAACATGGTGAAACCCCATTTCTACTAAAAAAAAAAAAATACAAAAAAATTAGCTGGGCGTGGTGGTGGGCACCTGTAATCCCAACTACTTGGGAGGCTGAGGCACGAGAATTGCTTAAATCTGGGAGGTGAAGGTTGCCATGAGCCAAGATTGCACCACTGCACTCCAGTCTGGGCGACAGTGGGAGACTCCATCTCAAAAATAAAAAATAAATAAGAATAATAAAAGAAGAAACAAGTGTCCACTTCAAGTTCATTTAGTGCCACATTTTAAAAGTTTTGTGTTTCTTCTTGGTCATTTTGCCATTTAAAATGTTCCTATGTATAGTGCTGAAGTGTCGTCTAATGTTCCTAAGTGCAAGAAGGTTGTGATGTACCTTATGGAGAAAATACCTGTGTTAGAAAACACTTAACTTAAGTATAACTTATAGGACTGTTGGCCGTAAGTCCAGTGTTAATGAATTATCAATATATATTAGATAAGGTGTCTGTAAACAGAAAAACACAAAAAGCAAGAGAATATCTTGATTAGTTGATAAAAATGTGGTGACCAGAGACACAGGAGCTCAATCCAAGTTTTCCCCAGGAGCATGACTGTGTTTTTGGAAGGCTGGGTTCAGTGGCAATGAAGAGGCCCTGGGTAAGGTATGTAAGGCTGAGTAACACTCTGGAGAATTGAGTACCCTGTGGTCCAAAGTGCAGTTGGTCCCCACGTAGTTCTAATTCAATGGCAACCACACTAAACCTATTTTTATCAAAATGGCTCAGAATCTACATTTGTATGTTGTCCAGGAAAAGACCCTGTGCTTTGAATACATAGCCAGGTATTGTTTAATGACAGGAATATGTCCTAGGAAATATATCATTAAGCAGTTTCATCATTGTGTGAACACCATGGAATATACTTACACAACCATAGATAAGAGAGCCTGCTACACACCTACGCTGTGTCATACAGCCTATTGCTCTCAAGGTACAAACTAGTACAGCAATTATAACACAATGTGAAGTATGTGTGTGTCTAAACATACCTAATCATGAAAAAGTACAGTAAAAGTATGTATTATAATCTTATGGGACCATCACCATGTATGTCATCTAGTGACAAAATGTTGTCAAGCAGCACATGACTGTAATTGCTAGCAGGACATTTAAGTTTAAATGGTTACCAGGTGATGAGTTCAAAGAATAAAACATGTAGAAGAAGAGAGAAGACAAAGGGAGTGAACAGAACGTCAGTCTATGGCTCATTCTAACAGTTGGGAGGAGGATCTCTTTAGCTAAGAACACGTGGGCTTTATAGTTTGTTAAGAATAGAGAGCTTGAGGATCATGACTGCAGAGCATGTTTTGAACCACAAATAAGGAAAGCAATCTCACCAGAATGGTAATGGCAGAAATGAGATTGTCATTAGTTAAGGATCAAAATAGTAATGAAAAGGGATATACAGGGAGGGTTTAGAATTGTAGGGGCAGGGCAGGGAGCGGTAGCTCACGCCTATAATCCCAGCACTTTGGGAGTCCGAGGCCGGCAGATCACGAGGTCAGGAAGTCGAGACCATCCTGGCTAACACGGTGAAACTCCGTCTCTACTAAACATACAAAAAATTAACAGGGCTTGGTGGTGGGCAGCTGTAGTCCCAGATACTTGGGAGGCTAAGGCAGGAGAATGGCATGAACCCAGGAGGCGGAGCTTGCAGTGAGCTGACATCACGCCACTGCACTCCAGCCTGGGCAATAGAGCGAGACTCCATCTCAATAAATAAATAAATAAATAAATAAATAAATAAATAAATAAGTACATAAATGTTGGGGCAGGAGAGATATTTGAAAGGAAAGCATGGGAAAGATCATTTTACCTAGTAGCAGTGTTAAGAAAATATGTTTTCTCAACATGAAAAGAAGGGAAAATATTTTTAGACAAAAAACATAAAGTAGAATGATATGGTATATTATTCCAGAGGTGGAAGAGGATTGAATCAAAAACAAATTACACTGCTATAGCAATGAGTAAAGATTTGCCATTTCTACAATGAGAAAGAGGGAAAAGTTTATGGGGGATACAAAAGAAATGGATTAAAAAAGAACGAAAAAGGTAAATGTAGCAGAAATAAAGGAAGTGAGATACTAAAACAATCCAGAAATTTCAAGGTGGCTGTCAATAACGTTCAGGACATTTATTTTTGAAAATATATTTGTAACAATCTATTTGGCATTTATTGTGTGTTAGGCAGTGTGACTGGCTTGAAGAAAAATGTTGTTAAGTGGATACTAGTCTTGACTCTCAAGTTGCTTAAAGCACATTTGACAGATATGTAACAGAGGTATGTTCAAGGTGGTTTTGGAACAAAAGGGCTGGTGTTACAGGGAGCTGCCCTTAAACTAGCTTGGGGAAGGAGTCCAGAAGAAGGTGAATTTTAAAATGTGTTCAGAAGAGAGATAAATGAAGAAAAGGGCAAATAAAATTCTAGGCAGAGGGTAGGCAGGGGCAAGGACGCATGAGAAAGCAAGGATAAGTTGAGACATTGAAGAAGTTAAAAAAAAAAGTAGAATCCATGAGTGTCTAAGAAACATCAGCTGGGAAGATACGCTGAAGCCAGATAATGGCACTGGAGAGTCATATGATAGATTTTGTTTTTATGTTAGAAACATCATACAGATGGTAGATTGCAGAATGTCATCTATCTCCAGAATGACAAAGGAACCAGAGCCTTCACCCAAGAGTGGAGTGTAGAAGTAGGCTGGGGATATGAAGGCTGTGGAAAATATTTTCAACAGCTGCTAAAAGAAGAGTTAAAATGAGTCAGTCAGAGATGAGGAAAATCATTCCCAAGTATCTCTAAAACCCTGGCCAAAGTTGCTTAGCATGAAATTGTGGTGAAACTAGTCATCACATGTATGGCAACAACAGCCTAGGTTGAGCAGCAAAACAATGAAGAAATAAAATGTTGTTGAATAATTGTGAGTGAGATCTGTCTCATTGATTTTGTGGGCAAAGGACAATGAAAGACATTGACTTAGGGCACAATTAAATTGGTAAACCATGAATTCTATTATGGGTATGGTTGCAAAAATAAAACTTTGAGCGGACTCAGAACACAGGAGAGAAGAGAAGATGAATGGGATAACTGTCTAACAAGTGCAGAATGAAATAAGAGGGAAAGAGATATGAAAGAATATACGTCAGTCAGTTAAGAGAATCATAGAGTTCAAAAAACTCGGAGGTGGATTAATTCCTGGTAATAATAAGGCTTAGGGTGTAAGTCACTGCTAGTCATTGAAGTATGCTGGAGTTGAAGGTCAAAAGAAATGAGTCTGGATAATTAAACTCAGAATGGGGGAGAGATAACTCAACGGTGCAATTATTGATTGGAATACCAGAGTCATGTCACCTATCACAAGACCACGTGGACAAATCCTTTTTTATTTTCTTTTTAAAATGAGAGGCTACTTGAAAAAGTGTTTAATGGATGAAAATTTGACTCAGTAAGAAAATAATATGGCAGAACTTGGGGATAATTTTTGACTTTTGAGTTTTAGTAAGTTGGAGACATTGCAGATTTAGTATGAAGTTTATTCTTTAAATTTTCTGCATAGAAATTATTAAAAGTGTGAATGAAAGTAAAAGAAAGCCCTCCCGTCATTTTTCCCGTTTGTGTGTTTTGTATTATATTAAATATCATTGGCACTATTTATAAGCTCTAAGTTTAAGGAACATAACCCATAGATTGTTGTCTGTCCAAAACTGAAATCTCATTTTCTGGTGTGGACTATGGTGTACTAAATGCTGAATCAATGCTTGTGGAATAAATCAATTAGTTTTAGAATTAAACTCAAGTAATATGGAATTAAATCTCTATTTTTTCTTTTCCTACCTTGTGATCATTGACAAATTGCTTATTTTCAGTTTTGATTCTTTACATATAATATTGATTGTATAAAAACAAAACATAAGGCTATATTCGGAAGACAGTAAAATAAAATATTAAAATGCCTCATAATTATAATTTTTTTATTTTGTTTCCCATTTTACATCTTATTTTCCTGTATAAAATATTCTCAAGTTTAGTTACCTCAATTACATAAGCAAATGCACGTTTTCTTTCCTTCCTTCTTCCCTTCCTTAAAAATGTATTGAATGTCCCACCACTTTATTGAAGATGCCATGCTAGATTCAGATAATATAAATAGAGATAGAATGTCCTATAAGGAACCAATTCATTAATTATGATAAAATTAAGTTGATTACTAAGAATGTCATTATTTTAAAAATTTTGGCTTGAATGAATGAATAATTTTTAGGTGTTATTTATTGAGTCATTCTGCTCTTGTATTTTCTTTTTTTGTTTGTTTAAACTATATTATGAATTTTTATTTTTTTTAATTTTTTTATTTTTTATTATACTTTAAGTTCTAGGGTACACGTGCACAATGTGCAGGTTTGTTACATATGTATACATGTGCCATGTTGGTGTGCGGCACCCATCAACTCGTCAGCACCCATCAACTCATCATTTACATCAGTTATAACTCCCAATGCCATCCCTCCCCCCTCCACCCTCCCCATAATAGGCCCTGGTGTATGATGTTCCCCTTCCCATGTCCAAGTGATCTCATTGTTCAATTCCCACCTATGAGTGAGAACATGTGGTGTTTGGTTTTCTGTTCTTGCGAAAGTTTGCTCAGAATGATGGTTTCCAGCTGCACCCATGTCCCTACAAAGGACACGAACTCATCCTTTCCTATAGCTGCATAGTATTCCATGGTGTATATGTGCCACATTTTCTTAATCCAGTCTCTCCCAGATGGACATTTGGGTTGATTCCAAGCCTTTGCTATTGTGAATAGTGCTTCAATAAACATATGTGTGCATGTGTCTTTATAGCAGCATGACTTACAATCCTTTGGGAATATATCCAGTAATGCAATGGCTGGGTCATATGGTATTTCTAGTTCTAGATCCTTGAGGAATCACCATACTGTTTTCCACAATGGTTGAACCAGTTTCCAATCCCACCAACAGTGTAAAAGTGTTCCTATTTCTCCACATTCTGTCCAGCCCCTGTTGTTTCCTGACTTTTTAATGACTGCCATTCTAACTGGTGTGAGATGGTATCTCATTTTGGTTTTGATTTGCATTTCTCTGATGGCCAGTGATGATGAGCATTTTTTCATGTGTCTGTTGGCTGTTTGAATGTCTTCTTTTGAGAAATGTCTGTTCATATCCTTTGCCCACTTTTTGATGGTGTTGTTTATTTTTTTCTTGTAAATTTGTTTGTGGTCTTTGTAGATTCTGGATATTAGCCCTTTGTCAGATGAGTAGATTGCAAAAATTTTCTCCCATTTTGTAGGTTGCCTCTTCACTCTGATGGTAGTTTCTTTTGCTGTGCAGAAGCTCTTTAGTTTAATTAGATCCCATTTGTCAATTTTGGTTTTTGCTGCTGTTGTTTTTGGTGTTTTAGACATGAAGTCCTTACCCATGCCTATGTCCTGAATGGTATTACCTAGGTTTTCTTCTAGGATTTTTATGGTATTAGGTCTAACATTTAAGTCTCTAATCAATCTTGAATTAATTTTCACATAAGGAATAAGGAAAGGATCCAGTTTCAGCTTTCTGCTTATGGCTATCCAATTTTCCCAGCACCATTTATTAAATAGGGAATCCTTTCCCCATTTCTTGTTTTTGTCAGGTTTGTCAAAGATCAGGTGGTGGTAGATGTGTAGTATTATTTCTGAGGGCTCTGTTCTGTTCCATTGGTCTATATCTCTGTTTTGGTACCAGTACCATGCTGTTTTGGTTACTGTAACCTTGTAGTATAGTTTGAAGTCAGGTAGTGTGATGCCTCCAGCTTTGTTCTTTTGACTTAGGATTGTCTTGGCAATGCGGGCTCTTTTTTGGATCCATATGAACTTTAAAGCAATTTCTTCCAATTCTGTGAAGAAAGTCATTGGTAGGTCGATGGGGATGGCATTGAATCTACAAATTTCCTTGGGCAGTATGGCCATTTTCACGATATCGATTCTTCCTATCCATGAGCATAGTATGTTTTTCCATTTGTTTGTGTCCTCTTTTATTTCACTCAGCAGTGGTTTGTAGTTTCCTTGAAGAGGTCTTTTACATTCCTTGTAAGTTGGATTCCTAGGTATTTTATTCTCTTTGAAGCAATTGTGAATGGAAGTTCATTCATGATTTGGCTCTCTGTTTGTATGCTACCGGTGTATAAGAATGTTTGTGATTTTTGCACATTGATTTTGTATCCGGAGATTTTGCTGAAGTTGCTTATCAGCTTAAGGAGATTTTGGGCTGAGATGATGGGGTTTTCTAAATATACAATCATGTCATCTGCAAACAGGGACAATTTGACTTCTTCTTTTCCTAACTGAATACCCTTGATTTCTTTCTCTTGCCTGATTGCCCTAGCCAGAACTTCCAACACTATGTTGAATAGGAGTGGTGAGAGAGGGCATCCCTGTCTTGTGCCAGTTTTCAAAGGGAATGTTTCCAGTTTTTGCCCATTCAGTATCATACTGGCTGTGGATTTGTCATAAATAGCTCTTATTATTTTGCGATACATTGCATCAATACCGAATTTATTGAGAGTTTTTAGCATGAAGGGCTTGTGAATTTTGTCAAAGGCCTTTTCTGCATCTATTGAGATAATCATGTGTTTTTTGTCTTTGGTTCTGTTTATATGCTGGATTACATTTACTGATTTGCATATGCTGAACCAGCCTTGTATCTCAGAGATGAAGCCCACTTGATCATGGTGGATAAGCTTTTTGATGTGCTGCTGGATTCGGTTTGCCAGTATTTTACTGAGGATTTTTGGATCGATGTTCATCAGAGATATTGGTCTAAAATTCTCTTTTTTTGTTGTGCTTCTGTCAGGTTTTGGTATCAGGATGATATTGGCCTCATAAAATGAGTTATGGAGGATTCCTTATTTTTCTAATGATTGGAATAGTTTCAGAGGGAATGGTACCAGCTCCTCCTTGTACCTCTGGTAGAATTTGGCTGTGAATCCGTCTGGTCCTGGACTTTTTTTGGTTGGTAGACTATTAATTATTGTCTCAATTTCAGAGCCTGCTATTGGTCTATTCAGGGATTCAACTTCTTCCTGGTTTAGTCTTGGAAGAGTGTAAGTGTCCAGGAAATTATCCATTTCTTCTAGGTTTTCTAGTTGATTTGCGTAGAGATGTTTATAGTATTCTCTGATGGTAGTCTGTATTTCTGTGGGGTCAGTGTTGATATCCCCTTTATCATTTTTTTATTGCATCTATTTGATTCTTCTCTCTTTTTTTCTTTATTAGTCTTGCTAGTGGTCTATCAATTTTGTTGATCTTTTCAAGAAACCAGCTCCTGGATTCATTGATTTTTTGGAGGGTTTTTTGTGTCTCTATCTCCTTCAGTTCTGCTCTGATCTTAGTTATTTCTTGCCTTCTGCTAGCTTTTGAATGTGTTTGCTCTTGCTTCTCTAGTTCTTTTAATTGTGATGTTAGGGTATCAATTTTAGATCTTTCCAGCTTTCTCTTGTAGGCATTTAGTGCTATAAATTTCCCTCTGCACACTGCTTTAAATGTGTCCCAGAGATTCTGGTATGTTGTATCTTTGTTCTCATTGGTTTCAAAGAACATCTTTATTTCTGCTTTCATTTTGTTATGTACCCAGTAGTCACTCAGGAGCAGGTTGTTCAGTTTCCATGTAGTTGAGTGGTTTTAATTGAGTTTCTTAGTCCTGAGTTCTAGTTTGATTGCACTGTGGTCTGAGAGACAGTTTGTTATAATTTCTGTTCTTTTACATTTGCTGAGGAGTGCTTTACTTCCAACTACATGGTCAATTTTGGAATAAGTGTGATGTGGTGCTGAGAAGAATGTATATTCTGTTGATTTGGGGTGGAGAGTTCTGTAGATGTCTATTAGGTCTGCTTGGTGCAGAGTTGAGTTCAATTCCTGGATATTCTTGTTAACTTTCTGTCTCGTTGATCTGTCTAGTGTTGACAGTGGGGTGTTGAAGTTTCCCATTAATATTGTATGGAAGTCTAAGTCTCTTTGTAAGTCTCTAACGACTTGCTTTATGAATCTGGATACTCCTGTATTGGGTGCATATATATTTAGGATAGTTAGCTCTTCCTGTTGAATTGATCCCTTTACCATTACGTAATGGCCTTCTTTGTTTCTTTTGATCTTTGATGGTTTAAAGTCTGTTTTGTCAGAGACTAGAATTGCAACCCTTGCCTTTTTTTGTTCTCCATTTCCTTGGTAGATCTTCCTCCATCCCTTTATTTTGAGCCTATGTGTGTCTTTGCACGTGAGATGGGTCTCCTGAATACAGCAGACTGATGGGTCTTGACTATTTATCCAATTTGCCAGTCTGTGTCTTTTAATTGGACCATTTAGTCCATTTACATTTAAGGTTAGTATTCTTCTGTGTCAACTTGATCCTGTCATTGTGATATTAGCTGGTTATTTTGCTCGTTAGTTGTTGCAGTTTTCTTCCTAGCATCAATGGTCTTTACATTTTGGCATGTTTTTGTAATAGCTGGTACCGGTTTTTCCTTTCCATGTTTAGTGCTTCCTTCAGGGTCTCTTGTAGGACAGGCCTGCTGGTGACAAAATCTCTAAGCATTTGCTTGTCTGTAAAGGATTGTATTTCTCCTTCACTTATGAAACTTAGTTTGGCTGGATATGAAATTCTGGGTTGAAAATTCTTTCCTTTAAGAATGTTGAATATTGGCCCCCATTTTCTTCTGGTTTGGAGAGTTTCTGCTGAGAGATTTGCTGTTAGTCTGATGGGCTTCCCTTTGCGGGTAATCCCACCTTTCTCTGTGGCTGCCCTTAACATTTTTTCCTTCATTTCAACTTTGGTGAATCTGACAATTATGTGTCTTGGAGTTGCTCTTCTTGAGGAGTATCTTTGTGGCATTATCTGTATTTCCTGAATTTGAATGTTGGACTGCCTTACTAGGTTGGGGAAGTTCTCCTGGATGATATCTTAAAGAGTGTTTTCCAACTTGGTTTCATTTTCTCCCTCACTTTCAGGCACACCAATCAGACGTAGATTTTGTCTTTTCACATAATCCCATATTTCTTGGAGGCAGAGCAAGATGGCCGAATAGGAGCAGCTCCAGCCTCCAGCTCCCAGCACAAGCTACACAGAGGATGGGTGATTTCTGCAGTTTTAACTGAGGTACCGGGTTCATCTCACTGGGGAGTGCCAATCAGTGCTGGTCAGCTGGTGCAGCCCAACCAGCGAGAGCTGAAGGAGGGTGAGGCATTGCCTCACCTGGGAAGTGCAAGGAGGAAGGGAATCCCTTTTCCTAGCCAAGGGAAACTGAGACACATGACACCTGCAAAATCTCACCCTAATACTGTGCTTTACCCAGGGTCTTAACAAATGTCACATCAGGAGATTATACCCCACACCAGACCAGGAGGGTCCCATGCCCACAGAGCCTCCCGCATTGCTAGCACGGCAGTCTGAGATCTAACTGCAAGGCAGCCGCGAGGCTGAGGGAGGGGTGCCCACCATTGCTGTGGCTTAAGTAGGTAAACAAAGCTGCCAGGAAGCTCAAACTGGGTAGAGCCCACCACAACTCAAGGAGGCCTGCCTGCCTCTATAGACTCCACCTCTGGAGACAGGACATAGCTGAACAAAAAGCAGCAGAAATCTCTGCATATGTAAACGTCCCTGTCTGACAGCTTTGAAGAGAGCAGTGGTTCTCCCAGCACAGAAGTTGAGATCTGAGAATGGACAGACTGCCTGCTCAAGTGGGTCCCTGATCCCTGAGTAGTCTAACTGGGAGACATCCCCCACTAGGTGCAGACTGACACCTCACACCTCACATGGTGGGGTATGCCCCTGAGACGAAGCTTCCAGAGTGAGAATCAGACAGCAACACTCACTGTTCAGCAATATTCTATCTTCTGCAACCTCCGCTGCTGATTCCCAGGCAAATAGGGTCTGGAGTGGACCTCAAGCAAACTCCAAAAGACTTACAGCTGAGGGTCCTGACGGTTAGAAGGAAACCTAACAAACAGAAAGGACACCCACACCAAAACCGCCTCAGTTTGTCACCATCATCAAAGACCAAAGGCAGATAAAACCACAAAGATGGGAAAAAAGCAGGGCAGAAAAGCTGAAAATTCAAAAAATCAGAGTGCATCTCCCCCTCCAAAGGAACACAGCTCATCACCAGCAACGGATCAAAGCTGGATGGAGAATGACTTTGACGAGTTGAGAGAAGAAGGCTTTAGTCGATCAAACTTCTCAGAGCTAAAGGAGGAACTATGTAACCAGTGCAAAGAAACTAAAAATCTTGAAAAAAGAATGGAAGAATGGATAACTAGAATAATCAATGCAGAGAAGGCCATAAACGAACTGACAGAGATAAAAACCATGACATGAGAAATACGTGACAAATGCACAAGTTTCAGTAACAGACTCGATCAACTGGAAGAAAGAGTATCAATGATTGAAGAGCAAATGAATGAAATGAAGTGAGAAGAGAAGTCTAGAGAAAAAGAGGAAAAAGAAATGAACATAATTATAATTATTAAATAAGTTTACCTGAATTTAACACTTCTTTTGTCACGATGTATAGTGTTCAGTATGCTGTTTAGAGATAACTAATATCTGACATTTTTAATGTGATAGCTTTTTCTTCCACACACAGTAATTGGTGATGCAAATCCTTTTCCGGTTTTAATCTTAACCAATCTCTTTTTTGCTCATTGCCTTTAAAAAAGAAATATAATTTTCAAGTAGTCAGAGTACAAACTGTAAGCATGTATCTCTTAAAATTTTTACATATATTTCTAGAACTATCTCTGAGATTATAGTATAGAACATTTTTATCTCCCCAGAATAGTTTGCCCTGTGCTTGTCCAGCCAATGGCACCTAAGCCAGAATAGTATAACCTTGTATTTACTTTTAATGCCTTTGAGATCCATCCCTGTTGTTAAATTTGTCAGTAGTTTGTTCTTTTAAAATTATTCTTTAGCATTGCATCGTAAAAATAATAGACCTTTAGGTATTCTATTGTTGACGGATATTTCAGTAGTTTCCCACAGTGTTTGTTGTAAAGAATGTGCTTTCACCAGTCATTTTGTAAACATATTTGCAAAGTAAGTAGAAAGTATTTTAAACACAATGGTAATGAAATTAAGACAACCAAAAAATTGAGTGTTCCATCTAAACTATGCTGAGAGTTAATGTATAGCCTTAAATGCAAATATAAAAAAAATCAAAGCCTAAAAGTAAGTAATCTAAATACCCAAAGAAACAGAAATCAACAAGCAAGGCATTAAATCTATAAGAAGTAGTACTAATAGGGTCACCAAATGAAATGCAGGCTACTCTGGTCCAATTGAATTTCAGATAAACATATATATTAGTGTAAACAAGTGTCAAATATTGGAAGGAAATATACTGACACTAAAAAAAAAAAAAAAAAATGGCATATCTGAATTCATATTTACCTGAGCATCCTGTTCTCTTTTTTCCCCTGTCTTACATTCCTATGTGGAAAACTGGTCACCATGGTAAGAGTAATAATAATGAAATGAGAAACAAGTCTATAGTATAGGCATCAATAAAGATAAAAATTTGTTCTTTGAAAACACTAATAAAATTTATAACACCTTGACAATATCAGAGACAGCACACACAAAAGTACACAATATAAGACATAAGAAAAGAGAACATCACTATAGATATTAATGACATAGAAATTAGAAGGGAATACTATGGTCTACTTTATGCCCATAAATTCAAAATCTTAGATAAAATACAAAATTGCTAGAAAAATTATAATAAAAAACAAAAAATATAAATGAAAAATTTGTATTTCCTTTTTGTAACATAAAACATTAAAATTCAAACCATAATTAAATAAGTTACTCAAAATGTAAAGCACAGATAAATCTTATGAAACATTTAAAACAGAAATAACACAAATCTTAGGCAAACCCTTTCATGAACTAGAAAAAAAAAAAAAGACACTCTAATTTATTTTCTGAGGACAAAGAGGTCTTGATACCAAAATCAGATATGAATACAAGAAAGAAAATTTCCATTTCTGACCCTTTGATGGACTTGGATGAAAACATAAAAAAACAGCAAAAAGAATTAATATATCAATGAAAGGAATATGAAAAGAATACTGCCTTATAATCAAGTTCATTTTACTTTAGGGATTCTAGTTTAGCTGTAGGATATTAGTGTAACAAAACAAAGGGAAACAGGTGATACAACTTTTTTTTTTTTGGACAAGGTCTCACTCTGTTGCCCAGGCTGGAGTACAATGGCATCATCTCGGCTCACTGTAACCTCCACCTCCTGGGTTCAAGCGATTCTCCTGCCTCAGGCTCCTGAGTAGCTGGGACTACAGAAGCCTGCCACCACACCCGGCTAATTTTTGTACTTTTAGTAGAGACGGGGTTTCACCATGTTGGCCAGGCTGATCTCGAACTCCTGACCTCACACTTACGGTCAGGAGGTCTGCTTTCCTTGGCCTCCCAAAGTGCTGGGATTACAGACGTGAGTCATTGCGCCCCACCATAAGTGATACAATTATGTCAATAGGTGTTAATAAAACTGTCGCAAAACTAGGATGGTAGAAAGAAATATTTAACATTCAAAAAAATAAGAGTAAACACGTTATTTTAAAACTTTCAATATATTTCTGTTGTAAGCAAAATAATGTTCCCTACAATTATTGGAAAGTCCTGAAAAATATAATAAAGCACAAAATAGGAGCACAACAGGACTGAAAATGAAACAATGGTATCCTATTACATAGAAGGTGTATTTACCTATTGACAAAAGAATCCGTACATAAATTTTAGACAAGTGACTTCATCCAATGTGCTTCCTGATGGGATTGGATAAAAACTACATAATATCACTTCATTTTTAGTTTTTCCAAATATGTTTCTGCTGAATCTAATCACAGACAAATCCAGAACATAGGACATTCGACAGATAAACATGTCTGCATACTTTTCCAATGTCAGGGAAAAGAAAAAAAATGAGCTGGAGTAACTCATTTTAGACTTTGAAAAAGCATAAAAAAACATGGAAACCCAATGAAATGAATGAACCAATATTGAGTGTTGACTAAAAAAAGACAGTCCTAAAACATTTTTGGAACACATGAAGGTATATTAGGTGATGTAATTAATGCTAACATACTTAGGTGTAAAAGTCATCACATGGCTAAATAGGAGGAGATACGTTCTTAACAGCTTTTTGAGAATTCTTTCTAAGCAACTTTGGCAAAAATAATTCTATCTTTCCACCTATCTATCTACTCAGAGAGCAAATATAGTAAAATTTACCTATTGGTAATTTAGGAGAATTGAAATTTTTTCGAACTTTTCTAAGAACAATGTTTTAAGAACTCTAAGAATTTGTATGTGATCAACAAAAACAATAACAAAATATAACTCTATATTGGGAAGATAGTAAAATGTTAAAATAATTAAATGTTAAATATTAAATAATCTTAAAATAATTAAAATATGATCACATAAAAATTCCTTATGATAGTTATATTGCAATTATGCCATAATGTTATTAAACATGTGTGACTTTTTTTTTTCTGTGTCCTCTATTGACACAACTACCATATTAGTGGATTGACAAAAATCTACCAAGAGTTTTGTGCATAATTTAAACTTGCTCAAAAGATTTGAAATATTAGGGCCAATCTCACAAAAGAAAAAAATTGCATATAATATATATTACATATAAAGTATATTAGATGACATATATATAAAATATATATGTTTATTATACACATATCCATTTATGTATATAACTTCTATACATAAAAATCACACACATCTATACAGAAGTACAAAACAACAGAAAACAACGTCTTAAACAATACCTTTTATAATAGTTTCAGAAACATCTTTCAAGAAACAGATACATAAAACATGGACAAGATTCTACTCAAAACACTTTAAAAATATATTGATAGAAACTAAATTAAAACCTATATACATATCAAATTTCATTGATTAAAAGATTCAGTATTATACACCACACCAAACCAGATATATAGATGGAAAATAAACGTAGGAAAAGATGTTTCACATCACATCATATGGCATCAAGGATGTGGAAATTAAAGTAAAAATGAGGTACCACTATGCACCTATTAGAAAGGCCAAAATCCAGAACATTGACCGCACCAAGTTCTGATGAGGATGTGAAGCAACAGGAACCTTCATTCAATGGAGGTGGGAATGCAAAATGACATGACCTCTTTAGAAAATAATTTGGAAATTTCTTATAAAACTAATGTTAACAAAAGACCACGAGGTTTGCAGAGGAAAAATAAAGAAGTGCTTTATTTTCTAATAACAATAACAAATCTGCTGATCAGGGAGATGCTGCTTCCAAAGTAAAACAAGAGTGTACCCTGGAGATAAAGAGAGTGTCTGGCTTTTTTTTTTTTTTTTTTTTTTTTTTT